>NW_028167779.1:0-31701 GCF_964194135.1 Talpa europaea
GGCTAGTTTTGAAGAATGTGGCTTAAGGGCATGTCCCATGGAATTGAGATAGAGCATTTTATGGTCTCTGTAGCAATAAAAGAAAATAGCAGCGCAGAGACAAAGCAGGGACATTTCTGCAGTTAAGTCAGAGGTCGTCCCATCTGACCAGGACCATATATTATGGCCTCTCGACTGGCTCTCAGTTTTAGGATGCCAGGAGAGATGTCGAGACTTGGGTCTAAGTGACTTACTAAGAGAAGCAACAGGTGAGATAGGAGCCAATTACTCCTGAAAATTGGTCTCAATTCTAAGATGCAGGAGAGACGCGTGTCTCCTTTGCATGGCTGACGAGGAGGCTCCCATCTGCAAAAAGGAATGAAAGCAGGAATCCAACATCTGCTTCTTTCCCCTTCTATCTATAGGAGAAAACCTATAGACAGGTTAAATTAAAAAGGAATGAAAGCAGGAATTTAACATCTGCTTCTTTCCCCTCCTATCTACAGGAGAAAACCTATAGACAGGTTAAATTACCGGAGGCGTCCCTCCATTTAAACCCGGAGCTCTAACTGTGAGTGATCAACAGTTTCCTCGCATAGGGTCTACTGGACTTAATCACTCCCTTACCAGCGTGACCAATTTGATCTTGGCACTGTCTGTCTCCCACTGAACAGACAGGCATGGGGTACCGGGCTTGGTGGGATCCTACCGGCGTCCCCTATCCAGTCCTTGTACAAAAGGCACCTATTCCAAGCTTCTGGCGAGCTTATAGTAAGTCATTCTCCTCATCTGATGAAAGAGACCCTGAAAACACCTGAACAGTAGAGACTTAACACAAGCCACAGACCAAGTCCTACGACTTAACTTTTAATGATGTCCATTTGTCAGACAACAAAACTGATTTCTTTTTTCTTAAGCCATAGCCCTTAAAGCGGCAGTAGCCCAGAACCTGATATTTACTTGTCTTAAACTCCCTTTTGAAAAACTGCCATGAAACAAATTGATAATATCAAAAGTATAGTGAATTAGCTGGACCTAGGATTTGAAGCAAAACTGTACATACATTCCTGTCATAATATGAAACAGCCTCTCCTGCCTGTGCCAACCAGCAGGATTAAAACCGACACCAGGGAAAAGGCTCCCAGAGGTGCCCCAAGATTCTTATAAGACCATTTTGTACCTTATGTTTATAAGTTGCCTTGATAGAAGCTGAAAGAAGTCCATCCTATAGGGGAGGGATCAAGAAGGTGAAAGTCCCTTTTTTTTTTTTTGTTTGGCCTCCGTGACTCTCGCCTAGGTGCCGTCCTAGCAGAACGCCTTGTCTGAGCCATCGGATCTCCTGGATGTCCAGGGTTCCAAGGGTCACAGCTTGGTCGTTCTGAGCACCCTCGGAGTCCACGGATGATAGAGGAAAGTAGGAATCAGTGACAAGAGAGTCCCGACATTCCCACTCAGCAAGTGGGGGATCAGGAAGCCTTGCCAGCTGAGAAACCTGTCACCCGAGACTTTAAGAATGGCGGCCTCACGCTCGTCGCTTTTACCGGGCCGACGGGTGCCCATTAATTTTTTGCAATCAAATCAAGGACAGAGAAAAAGTTTTTGAAATATCTACTGCCTGTCTGAAGCCCACAGGTAACAGAGAAGCAAATCAGTTGCATTGCAAGAGAAGGAAGAATGGAAAGGGAGAGACAGCAGAGAAAGATAAGAGGAGCCATTCTAACAATCCTAACAGGGATCTGAGGCCAGGGTAGGGTTCTGTGTCGGATCCTGTGTGGTGCTTAGTGAGGAATGACTTTCCCAACTGTCACATTGGGACCATTCATCCTCCACTGTGTCTCGGCAGCTCCCCCTCTGCTGAAGGCAAGGGAGGATGGCCCGAGCTGCTGGGAGATCAGCCCCTTATGTGCAGCTCCCGGACGGCCTCTACATGACGTATGTGCCTAGCTCTTCGGAGACCGGAGTCCCTCATACGATGACAACCAGACTTTTATTCTTTGACTGGCAGATGGGCTAGTCCCCTTACCTTGTCTGGTCACCAGTTTATCCTTCCACAGGAGATTTTAAGGCAATTACCCTTTGACATTTACTGACTGTCCTGTGTCCTTTTTATGGCCTCTTTGATGGCTCCAAGAGAAAGAAAATGTTTAGCAAGAGAAGTTTAGGACAAGCTGAAGATAGAAACAATTTGTGCCTCTCGGCTGACTTACCAAAATCTTGTGAGATCCTGGACGAGCCCCCAAAATGATACCGGAATTATCAGGTCTAGTCTCCCAGCCAGGAACGGATCCCAGGCTGCAGGGCAGTGCTGAGCCCCAGCCACTAGACCCCCCAGGGTTGGTGTCTCACGAAGCCGCAGCAGGAACTTCGCAGACGCTCAGGCAAGCAAGCGAGAAGAGGCAGGTTCGTTTATAGAAAGAAAAAGTTTATTGAGGAGGAAAAGAGCAGAAATAAAGTGGGACTCCCAGGCCAGGGAAGCAGGCCTGGGAGGGGCAAGGAAGCCAAAGTAGAGTCGTGTCTTAGGGAATATGTACCTTTTTTCCCTCATTATTCTAAAGCTGCCCCAGTCTCTTTGTGATTGGTCAGTTCTCGGCTGTCTCACTCAATTTGCTACTGAGTGGGGATCTTCACATTCCTTATCTAACAGCTTTCTCTTTCCCCATTAGTTGCATCTTTAAATGTATGGCCCCGTCCTCTGGGTGGGCATCCCTGCATTGAAGTTAAACAGCTGCCCTTCTAATGTGTCCATAAATTAAACCACTCTCCATTTCTCCAGTCTCCGCCTCCCTTTATCACCTGAAGAAAACCAGGACCATCATTAACAGTATTAATATTATTCGTGGTCCTGGGGTGTTTGTTTTCCTAATGGAATTGGTTCTATTTCTTTGGTTGTCCTTATCTCTGAAGCCTCCCTAAATTCTTCAGAGGTCCCCTCCTGCACTGTCCCTAAAAACTGCCTAATAACCCTAGATTGCCCTGTCTCATTGAGGTCCCCTCCTGCACTGTCCCTAAAAACTGCCTAATAACCCTAGCATGCCCTGTCTCAGTGTCATGAGGATCGGGAGCTGAAGATGGGGTGTCCTTCGTGACTAGAATGTCCGTACCTTTGTCCCTAGTGGGCACCTGTTTGGGTTTTGCTGCTTTCATTCTGCATAAATCGATGATCAAGGCCATGGGTGCTCCATTCTGGGGACCAACAGTCATTAGAAAAGCGGGGGACATGATCAGATCATTGTTCGGGCCATAGCGAAAGCCTGCACTCGGGGCCCAGGTGTGGGCTGCTGCTCCCTTCCACGCCGGGCCTCGTGATTCTGGAGTGAGACACCGTCTCTCCCACACATACTTATTTACTTTGCTCATTTATATCAGACAAAAAGTTTCAGAATTAAAGCACAGTTGCTTATGCTGTCTTTCAACAGGAAATCTGATGGGGCCTCCCCTGTGGCGAAGATGGCAGCCTCTGCAACGCAGGTTAGTTTTCCTGCCTCCGGCGGTGGGGGGGAGGGTTCCCACAAAACAAACAAACAAAAATAAATGTACAAAAACAAACAAGCGAAAACAAACATAAACAAACAAAAACACAAAAACTAACAAAAACTAATAAAAACAAACTAATGAAAACAAACAAACAGAAACAACACAAACACTCCCAAAAAGAAGCCAAAACAAAACCAAAAACAAACACTAACAAAAATTAACAAAAAGAAACACTAACAAAAACAAACAGAAACTAACAAAAACTAAAAAAACAAACACAAACAAAAACAAACAGAAACAAACCTAACAAAAACAAATAATAACACACAAACACTCACAAAAACAAGCAAAAACAAAAACTAACAAAAACTAGCATAAACAAACAAATCAAACAAACAAAAACAAACACAAACAAAACACAAACAAAAACAAACAAACAAAACAAACACAAGCAACAAAAACAAACAAACAAAAACAAACGGACTCCACCGGGTATTTCCACAGAGGGTGCCTTGATCAGCCTCTTTTAAAAAGCTCATGGGCGATGAATGGGCACCCAGAGGACCCCCAGGTACCGGGGAGGGGAGGGACCAGGGCGCTGCTTCCCCCCAAGGGAAGCCCGAGAGGACGCGGGGCCTCGGCCAGATTTCACGGAGTTCGGGTCGTTCATTTTCTGAAGCCTCGAGAGATCAAAGTGACCCACTGCCAGGGAAGCTGAACCAAGGGCCGCCTGCCCACCCACTTCCTTCCTGCGAGCGCCCACAGCAGCAGCCCAGCCCCTTCCACGCCCCCCAGGCCACATCCCGGTTCTGAGGGCGAAATCCCCGGGGCCAGGCCCCGCAGCAAGTGTCAGAGGTCATGCCCTGGGGCCTCTCCAGGGAGCACTGGGCCTCCCTCCCTCAATCACTGCCCCTCACCCTGGGGCGGGGGTTGTGGATCCAGGCGTCCCCCGGGCCATGTGGCCACACCCAGCACCTCCGGCTGCAGGGGCCTCCCGGGGCCCGCGGTGGACACTGAGTGGATCCTGTCTGTCCCGGCCAGCGCCCGCCCCACTGTGAGGATGGCGGGCCCCGAGGGGCTCTGTCTCCCCAACACCCGTTCTGCATCTTCCCGCCTCGCAGGCCCAGGCCAGGCCCTCGCCTCGGTGGGACCCGATCAGGGAAACCTCGTCTCGTCTGTCTTGAGCTGTGCAGCTTCCCTTGAAGATATTTTTTAATCCCGAATTCTTTGGAATTAATGATGGAGCCGCCTGTGTCCATCCCGCGGGCTGATCCTGAGTGCAGCGGGGCCTCCTGCAGCTCCCCGAGAGTCTGCTCCTGCCCTTGCGCCCCGACCAGAGGAGTCACCCCAGCCCCACAGGTGTCCGGAGCCAACTCCGGGCTTCTCTGACTCTCTCCTGTCCCTGCCAGCTCGTGCTGATGCTGCTCTGACATGCGGGGGCAGGTGGGGTGACGCCAGTGGAGGGTCCGAGCCGCTGTTTGTCGTCCCCAGCCCTATTCGAGTCCCAAACCCATGACGCTGAGGGGTCGGAGGGGGCCTGATGGCTGTCCCTGTCCAGCCCGTGGGCAGCTGGGACGCTGAGAGCCTCATCAGGCCGCACCTGTGCCAGGTCCGGCCCGCAGACTGGAGGTGGGGAGGGGTCACCCGGCGCCGGAATCCCCAGGGAGCTGCTGGCCTGGAACGGCCACGCCCAGCGCTGCCCAGCAGGCCGGTGACAGGGGGAGGGGGGGCGAGGGCGGGGCCTCGGCACGGGGCGGGGCCAGGGGCTATAAAAGGGGCCCTGGCTGGGCCTGCAGGTCATTCGGACCCAGAGGTCCTGACGCGCGCATCGTCCAGCGGCTCCTCCTGACCCCGGCAGGGAAGGCTCCGAACCTCGCCCCCGACACGGAGCTTCGGCCTCAGGACTGGACGCGCTCGCAGCCTCTGACCAGGAGCGCGGGGACCGGGAGCGCTGACCTGCGTTCCCCCGAGACAGACGCTCGTCCCTCCGGCGCCTGGCAAGTGCGGCATGGACCCGGGGCCTTCGGAGACGACCGGCTGCCAGGGCCGCCTCGGGCGCCGGCTGGGGCCCGGCCAGGTGGGGGCCGGGCTGCGCAACCTGGGGAACACCTGCTACGCCAACGCGGCCCTGCAGTGCCTGACCTACACGCCCCCGCTGGCCGGCTACCTGCTGTCCCGGCCGCGCGCGCCCTCCTGCCCCCGGCGGCTGTCCTGCACGCTCTGCGCCATGCGGGCGCACGTCTCCCGCGCCCTCCTGCACCCCGGGGAGGTCGTGTCGCCCGTGAAGGAGCTGCTCGCCGGCTTCCATGCCTGCCGCCAGGAAGATGCCCACGAGTTCCTGATGGCCATCGTGGGCGCCATGCAGGGCGGGTGTGTGAGCGAGCTGGCGGCCGCGCACCCACAGCCCCAGGACAGCACCCTGGTGCGGCGGCTCTTCGGGGGCTACTGGAGGTCACAGGTCCAGTGTGTGCGCTGCTGCGGAGTGTCCACCACGCTGGAGCCCTACCTGGACATCGCCCTGGACATCCAGGCCGCCGACAGCGTGGAGCAGGCTCTGCAGGACTTGGTGAAGCCGGAAAGCCTGGACGGGCCCGACGCGTACCACTGCGCTGCCTGTGGCGACAGGGGGCCCGCCGCCAAGACGCTGGCTCTGCACGCCCCTCCCCAGGTCCTCATCCTCATGCTCAAGCGCTTCGGCGGCCCCACAGGCGGCAAGGTGGCCAAGCCCGTGCGCTACCCACAGCGCCTGGACCTGCAGGCCTTGCTGTCTGAGCAGAGGGCGGGGGCCCTGGAGTACGAACTCTATGCGGTGCTGGTGCACGCAGGCTGGGGGTGTCACCAGGGACACTACTTCTGCTACGTGAGGCCTGGGAAGGACCGGTGGTATCGCATGGACGATTCTCAGGTCACCTCATGCAGTGTCTCCTCTGCCCTGAGCCAACAGGCCTACGTGCTCTTTTACATCCAGAAGAAGGAACTGGACAGGGCCAGCGAGCAGGACTCCCCTGGCGGGCCACCCCCAACACTGACCACCACAGGTGTGGACCTGCTCATTCAGGTCCATCGGGAGCCTGTGGGAGACCAGCATCCTGCGGTCCCCAAGCCCCAGGAGCCTGCGCGAGAGACCCCGACCCGGCCGGTCACCTTGGACAAGTGGAGAAATCTTCAGGAGCACGAGCGACCCAAGCCTGCCCTCAAGCTCAGGGAGGTGGACCGTGCCATGCCCGCTGACGCGGTCGTGATCCACTGGCCCAGACAGCCCGTGGGGACCAGAGCGGGTCCTGCCCAGTGGGACACTGGCCAGCCTCAGCCTTCAACCTGGGCACATGCTGCCAAAGGGGCAGCACCGGTGGGCAGAGCCCCTGGCATGGGAGGGGGAACCAGAGCCACCAGGGGGAGAAGAGGAAGGCCCATAGAGTCCTGCTTGCCTTCTAGACACCGATTCCATCTCCGTTCGTCCAGGCCGTGGTGTCAAGAGCATCTGATCACCCAGCATCCTTCGTGTCCCAGGGGAGGCCCACCCCGGCAAAGCCACCCAGACCCAGTGCTCCGCACCCTCAGCACCTTGGACAGGACCCCGGAATGGTCCTTCCCCTGCCCAGCAGCAATGGGATTCCCAAGAGTTCCCCAGCTCCGTGTGGGCCAGGTGCAGGGGCCCAATAGAATCCCACTCCTGGCACGGGGTTCCCTAGTTTTGGGCGCACCTGATCCTCCAACTGTGGTGGGGGAAGAAAGGGCAGAGCCTTGGCCTGGGCGCAGGTGGCCCACACAGCACACTCAGCCTTGTCTTAGGATGAGTTTTACTGCAAAGCTACTCAGCTGTCCCCAATGGAAACCTGTTCTGCATCCAACGAGTCGCTCTCCCGCGGCGTGGAGTGCAAGGCGGGAGCAGGAGAGCCTCCCAGCGCCCGTGACGGACACCTGGACCTAGCAAGTTGGGCGTGCCCCCGGAGAGGAGGCAGCGCGCTCCATCATGGAAGGACTGGAGCCTCTGGAGCCAGTGCATGGAGTCACGACGGGGTGCCTTCTCCTGCGCCTGTTCTCTGTGAACTCACAACACTGTTTAATGTAGCATGTACGTTGCTTTCAATCAACAGTTTGTGACCAAAACGATAGGGTACAGCTGAGGACTCACAAGGGGCACAAAGCATTTCTACCTTTTGAACCTTCTGAGAGGACCTGTTGAGAAAGAGATCCATAGTGGTTTCTGGATGGCGGCTTGAGAGTTCAGTTCCTGATAGGATTTAGTCTGCTTAGAGATGCCAGTGCAGAGTGGGTGGTGGGGGGAGGGTGAGAAGCACCAGGGATCCCTGAAGCAAGGCCCTGGGGCATGACAGTGGTACCTGTGCCCCCTCCTGCAGGGGCACTGCTCCCCTGGGATCACACACCCTCAGCACCTCCGATGGGGACACCCTTGGGGGTGGGGCATCTGCCTGCTGTGTTTTCTGGGAGTGGCGTTCTTGGCATAATTCTAAGTTCTCTGATAGCAGGCATTGCCTGTAGCCCTAGTTTTCTCCGAAGAAGGGAATGCGGGTGGTGGGAGGGCTATCTAGGACTAGATGGAGGGATTGAATCCTGCGATAAAATTAACCTAGTGACATCTGGCAAGAGGGAAAATGATTTTGAGTGATTTGGGAAAGTTACCTTATCCTTCCCAAAAGATGAATAAAGATCAAATGTACCATACGGACGTGTGTGTGCCCATTGTTTTTTTAATCAGAATGTGTTTAATTTCTTGCAGATGCTTTTGCCCGGTACTAAGACATATAATTTTTGAGATGATATTTGTCATGGTAAAAGTTCTGAGTTGTGTCATGAGGATGAGGAGCCGAAGATGGGGTGTGCTTCGTGACTCAAATGTCTTCACCTTCCTCCCTAGTGGGCCCGTTTGGGTTTTGCTGCTTTCATTCTGCAGAAATCGATGAACACGGCCATGGGTGCTCCATTCTGGGGACCAACAATTATTAGAAAAGCGGGGGAAGTGATCAGATCATTGTTCGGGCCATAGCCAAAGCCTGCACTGAGGGACCGGGTGTGGGCTGCTGCTCCCTTCCACGCTGGGCCTTATAATTCTGGAGTGAGACACCGTCTCTCCCACACATACTTATTTACTTTGCTCATTTGTATCGGACAGAAAAGTTTCAGAATTAAAGCACAGTAGCTTAAGCTTTCTTTCAATAGGGAATCTGATGGGGCCTCCCCCTGGCAAAGTCAGCAGCCTCTGCAGTGCAGGTTAGTTCCCCGGCCTGTGGCAGGTGGGGGGGGGGACAAAACAAGCAAACAGAAACAAACAAAAACAAATGAAGAAAAACAAACAAGTGAAAACAAACAAGCAAAAACAAAAATAAACAAAAACAAACATTAACAAAAACAAACAAAAACAGAAACAAGCTAAAACAAATGCAAAAAATACTCACAAAAACAAGCAAAAACAAACAAACCAAAAACAAACACTAACAAAAATTAACAAAAACATACAAAAAGAAAAACAAACAAAAACAACAGAAACTAACAAAAACAAACAGAAACAATCAAAAACAAACACTCGCAAAAACAAAAATAAACAAAAATAAACCCTAACAAAAACAAACAAAAACAAAACCAAAAACAAAAGCTAACAAAAACAAACAAAACCAAAAACAAACAAAAACAGAAACTTACAAAAATTAACAAAAACAAACACAAACAAACAGAAATAAACAAAAACAAAAAACACTAACAAAAACAAACAAATCAAACAAAAACAAACACAAAAAAACACAAAAACTAACAAACACAAACAAAAACAAACAAACAAAAACAAATGGACACCCCCGGTATTTCCACTGCGGGTGCCTTGATCAGGCTCTTCTAAAAAGCTCCTTGGCACGAATGAGCACCCGGAGGGCCCCCAGGTACGGGGGAGGGGAGGGACCAGGGCGCACGGGAGGCGGGGTGCAGGGGGGAAGGAAGAAATAGAACGCTACATAAATGAACCCCCCAAAAGGTTAACAGACCTGAACACAATTGTTGATGGGAAGTAGACAGCAATTTGGCTTTAAAATATTGTTTCAAAGTCAGAAAGCCCAGAAAGCGACTGAAGCCACAGGCACATCCGGGGGATTCCCGGCCAGGAAAGCCTGGTGCTAATTATCAGCACTTGATCATTATCAGCTGTAGCCAATTAAACTTAGTGGTTCCTTCTTACTGTCCGTTACCCTGGGGGCAGGAACACAGCAGGGGGATCTACCTTCTCTTGACAGGAGTGCCCATTGCCCGCAGCCATCTGGGGCCTCTGGTCCACCTCAGCAGCCTCGTAGCCATGCAAGAATGAAGCCCTCAGCTTATTTCCACCTTAGAGTTGATAAACTGAGTCACAAAAAGACTGAGTAGCATCTCCTGGACTGTGACGGTGGAAATGAGAACCCATGAGGTGTGTCTCCAGGCTCTGGACTTATTTGTTCTCTGCAGCCCTTCTTCACACTTCTCTTGTCTCTGCCTCTCCAGCCAAGATACCAGAATGTTGAATTTTAGTTCCTCCTCCTCACATGACTGTTTCCACCCTCGCTGCACCATAGAATTGCTGGGGGGGGGGCGGTTTGAAAACAGTGAGGTATCACTGGGAGGCAAGACTGTGTTCACTCACAGGGCCTCGGGATGTGAGTGGGGACGGTGGCAGTTGGGAGAGCACCCACCAGCTGAGTTCTCTCTCGGAAGCATTTCCCCTTGAGCTTGAGTTCAGTTTTTAGGTTTGTTCAAAGGGAAACATGTGCAATTCCTTTGTGAGAACTTTCATTCTGCAGTACGTTGCGGGCTTCTGTGGTGTGGGATAGCTTAGGTGGTTCAGCTTGCCTGAGTGCTCTCGGCAGAGCTGCTGTGGAAGGAGAAAGCACTGGCGGGGAGCTGACTGGGTGCGGAGTTCAGGACTCACCCAGTCAAGGTACTGGATGTGGTCATGGGACGAAGAACTCCGGCCCCTACTTAGCCCAACTCAGAGGCTTCATGGAGAAATTCAAGGAGTGTTCTGTGTCCTGGAAGTGCTGAGCTACCCGTGCCTCTGGTCTGTAACTGTCCCCACAGAGACGGGGCTGGTGCTGACACAGTGGTGGACATCAGTGTCGTTGGTACTTCCCCCCCATGACCTTGCCAAGTCAGGGCCACGGCACACTGGAGCAACCAGGCATGGGTTGAGGGATCTTGTGTCACTTGCGGGCCGCGGACGGAGCGCACTATGTCAGTGAGGAGAGAGGATGTGTGGGGATGAGCTGTGTGGAAGGAGCTGCTGGGAGAGACTCTGAGTTGGGCTAAAACTTCAGCCCACGTGCCGCGGAGCGCAGACCTAAACAGGTGCCTACAGCTGCATAAGGACAAGCAGAACTTCAGCTCACCAGACTTTCTTAGCAACATGGTTTACTCACATCTTTACAAATCTATTGCAAACTTTAATTTCTTACAAAATGTTGCATACTCCCAGCATCAGTACAGTATTCCCAGACCACTTGACTATCTTGGCGACATCACGCTTTCCCTGTGAAATTATGCTTATTCTTAATTATTTCTAATTTGCATATTAATAGATTCTTAGAGTAGTTTTCTCCTAGATTTCGTTATCTGATGTGAAATCTAGCTGAAGTTTTCTCCACTTTGGTTGTCGGACTACCGTCTCCTTGGTTTGAGAACCTTCTTTCCTGACACTGAGTGCTCTGTACAATCTGACCCCTCCTATGTGCCACAGAATGGCTCTGGGAATAAGGGTTCTGTTGGCTTTTAATTGAATCGCTTCTGTGTGAATCGCTTGGTAATCCTCAAGCACATTCATCGCTCACATCCTGGGTTAGCAGTGACTCGTTCACTGAGCTTTCTTGTGCATAAGTGACTGGTGCTTAGCCGAATATTTGTTCACATGGATGACACTCCCAGGCGATCTGACCTGTGTCAAGCCTCTAGTGTGTTTCAAACATACAAATGTGGCCGAAGACAACCTCGTTCTTTCTATGTACAGTAGGAGATCTCTCAGGTCATCGAAGGTCAGGCCAATGACTGAAGGTTTTGATGTCATACGTGTGTATTCACGGCCACATACTTGTGCATGTATGAAGTTAGAAAGACTAGAGGATCTTCCACATCAGTTGCAGTATCCCTTCAATGTATGAGTCTTCTGGTGTGTTTCAACTTTAAAGCTGTGGTTGCCGTCTCTTAAATATAATGAATCATCATTGTATGTCATCTCAGGTTAGAATATTCACTAAAAGCACTCATGTTCTCTCCACTGTGGATTCCCTCGTGTCGTCTAAGGGCAGAACACTGACTGAAGGATTTCCCACACAGCTGACATTCATATGGTTTCTCTCCAGTGTGAGTTCTCTCGTGTCGTCGAACGGCAGAACACTTACTGAAGGCTTTCCCACACAGGTGACATCCACACGGTTGTTCTCCTATGTGCGTTCATGCATGCTGCCTGAGGTTACAGGACTGACTGAAGGCTTTCCCGCACAGGGGACATTCATACGGTTTCTCTCCAGTGTGAGTCAGATTGTGCTTTCTAAGGTCAGAGCTTTGAATGAAGGCATTCCCACAGATGCGGCATTCCTAAGGTTTCTCTCCAGCGTGAGTCATCTCGTGCCGTCTCAGACTGGAGCAGGTACTGAAGGCTTTCCCGCACAGATGGCTTTCACAGGCTTTACCTTGACTGTGAATGTGCTTGTGCTGATGAAGGCATGGCCGGCCACCAAGGGATTTCCGACACTGCTTGCTGATACAGGGTTTCTTTTCCGTGGGAGCCGATAAATGTTCGTTCAGTGTGGAGCAATAAGGTGAATCTCCCATACTGTTACATTCAGAGGGAATCTGCTTTTGGGAAGGAGAGGAAAGGCTATTAATGGTTTTCCATATACATCCATACATTCATTATTTTTTATATATATATATATATATATAAAATCATTTAGTGATGCCCTTCAATTAAATCTTTCCAGTGTTAATTCCTAACGAGTTGCATTTCCCTCCTGCACACGTTTTTGCAGCATCCTAACTGCAGCTTGTAGACTGATTTTGAGGGCGTCACTGTGTTTGACAGACTAGGCATACGGGCCTCCCCAGTGGCCCAGCGGTTGAGCACTGGGTTGCTAAGCTGCCCGGAGCCTCTGCTGCACCGGTTCAATCCCCGGCTGCTCCCCGGCCACCGGAGGAGGATCCCACATGGCGCGCAGACCTCTCCTGCCGCCCGCTGCTCCCCTCAGCAGTGTACTTCGGTCCTTCTGCCTGCTCTGCTCCCCGCTCTGGCTCTGGTGGATTCTCTCACCCTCCCGCGCTTCTGACTGTACCAGTGCTTGTATAAATAAATAAATAAATCTTTAAAAAAAAAAGACTAGACAAAGACTAGGCATAGGAACAGTGTGTAGTTGTCCATATTTTTTTAATATCTTGGGTTATAATTTTGAGCTCATTAATTTTTTCACTAAACTCATACTATCCAAAACGTTTTGCTGAGAGTTAAATCTCAACTTAATGTACTTTAGGATAATAGATTCACTTATTAACATACTAATGCCGTGTCTCTAATTTGAATGATTAGTGTCACTCCCCATGTGACTTACCATTGCCTTGATGGTAGATGCGTCCTTCCTGCTGATATGGACTCTCCTCGGTTCTAAAAAGGTCCCGGGGTTGGAACAAAACAAAACCTGCAGGCTGTGGATCTGCCCTGTAGATCTCAGACCCTGTAGATCTGAGCATCTGGTCAGGAGGGCAGGGAAGGGCAGGCGATCGCCGGGGGGGGGGGGGTACTTGGTGGCGCCCCCCCACCCCAGCATGGCTGGTGGCAGAACAATGGCGAGGGTCATGGATGCTGCCCGCGCACCTTCCCGCCCCTCCCCCGACTCCATCTCAGACCAGTGCATGGGAACAGGCTCGGCACTCCTCGGCCCAGGCTCAGCTCCCTCTGGCCGGCACGGAGCAGGCTGCTGCCTGTTCCAAACGTGCAAATGCCAGCTTTTCTGACACACGCGGAGACGTTCCCATCGGCTCTGCAGAGCACGCTGACGGTCCAGCGTCTTCCTTTATCATCTCTATGCCCCAAAGAGGCGCAACACAGACGCCAGCACACGGGGCCTGGGCCGATCCTCCCAGGGAGCCAATGGCCGTCTCCCACGGGACTGTTCCCCGGGGACGTGGAACATTGTCATGGACTGGAAAGGTTTGTTCATTGGGATTAGGAAGCACATTGTCTCCTTCTGCTTCTATGCACCCCAGACACGGCCATGGCAGGGGGGCGGGGGTTCGGTTCTGCTCGTTGAGGAACTAGCGTGGGCACGGCCTGGCGTGGTCAGGCCTCCCTGCTGGGTGACATCTGCCCCGTCTCACCATTAAATCCATCCCCTGTGTCCTGGAGCCCTGGGGGGTTGATGGTTGAGCTTGGCTGCGAGGATGGGATTTCGCCTTCCAGTAATGATTCACCAGCTGACTGAGGGCTCTGCTCTGTGCCCTCAGCCAGGGGAGCAATTCACAGGCAGCTGAAGTGTGTGGGGATGGATGGCCGCTGCGAGGCCGAGTGCCTTTCCTTTGAGGTGAAGGTCGGGGGCTGCAGAAGTGAAGTTGCGCCGCTCTGCTGCAAAAGAAAGAGTAAAAATTGATGCTGAGCAGCACCTATGGACATGAACGCGCGATGGTGCCCCGGACTCGGCTCCACGCAGGCAACTCCCTGCCCCGCCTCCAGCACCGCTTTCTGGGTTCTCTGACGCCTTCTGTCCCCTTGGGAGGCCGTGAGCGCCCGCTGGCCTCTGCAGCCCCAGCACCTGGAATCAGGTGGAGGAAGTGGGTGACTCACAGATAAAACAGAGGAGATGGCGCGCTCGGCCTGGGCCCACAGGCGCTGGGGCTACATCAGCCCGGCTCACACAGATGCCTGGGCTTGGGGCCAAGATCCTGGTCTCTGGGGTAGCAGGACACCCAGTTTACTGCGCATCAGGGTGCCACTGCCCCACACTCCTCTACACGGTACAGACGGGCGCGCTGAGAACACCGTCACCCCCGAGCATCAGGTGCCACGAGGACACGGCCTCTGCTGTCACTCTAACACTGCCAGGTGCCTGCTTGGCAGGCCAGGTTCCAACGCCACCCCACCCCCGCCCGGGCCGAGGAGGTCACAGCTGTAACTGTGTAATGAGAGAAAGTCTGCATAACAGAGAAGAAGTGTTACTAACACAATACAACCAGAAGGACGCAAGGGTCGCCATGCCAACGGTAAGTGGGTGTGAGTCCTAATCATTCAATCTGCAGATCCAGCAATAAGGTAAGGTGACTCCAGGAGTGTAATGGAGTTGGAATTAAGCACTTTCTGGGGAAAAGTTTGGTAGTTTGAAATCAGTGAAGAAATTAAGCTCAAAATAAATGAGCTCAAGGCAAAACCTCAGTTCTAAAAATACAGTCAACTGCATCAACATTTCTCATGGTAGGAATATAATATCTCAAAGGATAATATTGTCTGCCTGCAGGTGAGTGACCCAGTACGTGTGCGAGACGAGCCCTAGAGACTGTCACGCCCAGGTTGCTAGTGGACAAATGAAGGCAAGGACATAGGCTGGCAAACCACTAAGAGTCTTTTTTGTCTTCTCCCAAACAGCCACATCCTACTCCAGAGGCTCCTGTTGGACACATTGACGTGGGTCACGAGTTTACTCACAGAGCTGAGTTCAATCAACGTGTTTTAATTTGCGTGGGACAGAAGCCTCATATTGTTATAGAGCAGCCCCGATATTAAACGGGTTCCTGGCTGTGGGTCCTCACCCGCGCGCTTTAAAGGGACTTATGAATACTCTACTACAGACACACGCAAAAGGGTTAATAAAAGGTTTATTTACAAGAGAAAAAGAAATAAGGAAAATGTACAACTCAGGGAGAAAATAGGGAAATAAAGTCTTTAATGCGTCCTACCCGATCCGACGACCTGGAAACCCAAAGTCACCCTCAGAGCTGGCCGGAAGCTCCGAGCTGGCTGAGAGCCCATAAATGGAGAGAGCCCCCAAAGCCCACGTGTCTGTCTTTTTATATCCACCTGGCTGCTTCACCCCACCCTCAGGTCCCAGCCACCTTCCCTTTGGGGGTGATGGGATTTGGAGTTCCCAGTGTCTTTGGCTTTGACCTGGGGTGGGGGTGGAGTCCACAAAGCCTATATGGAATTTGCTTTGGGACATCCTTTTCCCCCTAACAATTCCCCCCTTTCACTTGTTGCCACCATTTCCATGGTGATGAAGATCGAATATATGGAGGTTGGGATGCTATCTCAGATGAACATTTTGTCAGGTTCCAGTGTGAAAGAAAACCAGTCTCTCCAGGTATTTGTCCATTGTGGAAAGCAAAAAGTCCTCCACTCCAGGAAAAATAGTTCATCAGTTTAAGCCAAAAAAAAAAAAAAATCTGGAGACGTTAGCCAAAACAAGACAACAGATATGTAAAAATTACAGGAAAAAAAAATCTTAAAATGGTTCAACTGATGTAAAAAAAAAACACAAATTTTCTCAACCATATTTCCAAACTTTTAACAGCAAAGCAAAAGTTTGCAAACTAAATCTACTTTTAAACCATTTTTCCTATTTTTGCATAAAATCACAGGGCAGAAATAACTAACAGCAATTTTTAGCTGGCTTTGTTGAAATACTCCATATAGGATCAGAGCAAACCATTGGCATCCAGTCGATGCAGGCTTCAGGCACAAAGTTGGTCTCATCAGACTCCACCTGGGCTTTCCTCTTCTTGAGGGTACCAGGGCATTTTCGTTGGCCGGGGTTGTCCAGTCCTGCCAATGGAGGCAAGCTTCCTCACCTTCTTTGGAGGTCTCTGGAACCCTACAAACAAGGCAAACAGGTTCTCCTCTTCTTGGTTCAGCTCTTTTTCAACTTTTTGGAAGAACTCCACACAAAGCCACACAATCAAACTCACGTCCAATTTTTTGTGTTAAAACAGACAAAATCCCTATGGAAGTTATGCAAAAACAGACTCTAAGATAAGTAGCAAAAATTACTACCACTATTTGTATGCTGTGTTGGTATCAAGGGGAGAGAAAATGTGACAAGTTAGTTTTGCTGGAAAAAAAATTACAACCTTTCTGCAGATCCTGGTTACTCAAAACAAAACAAAACAAAACAAAAAACTTCGTGGATTCAGGGCAGAAATGCATAAAAAAAGTTCCAGTATGTCAAAGAAACCTTAGTAAATGTCAGGTGTATTTCCAGGTCTATTGAGTCCTTTGTAGGAAAGTTTTTTACTCTCAACAGTTCCATCAATAGGAATCTGTTGAGACCTTTTCTCCCTATATTTCCAGAAACAATTTCTGTAGATGTGAAACAATTGAATTATACAATATTACAAGGTGACAATCACCATTGACAATTTAGATACATACCCGATACTACTGTTAACATATTGTACATACCAAAGTTTTACCATTTTCCCAAGTGGCAATGCTTCCCTTCCAGTTTTACTTCATTAGGTAAAAGCCAAATAGAACAAATTCATGTAATGCTTTCCCAGGAGGAAAAGGAGAAACTTCGTGGAGTGTCTCAGGAGCTCTACTGAGGTTCCACAAAATTTCCTTGCATCAGTCAAATGACAGGCCACCAAATTTGTACTTGAATTTAGATTTCCGGGAAGCTTTGCCATAAATATCAGAAAAGTAACAGAAACAACAATATTCAATCTCTATGAAGACACCGGCTTAGTTCAGTAGCACAATGTTGACAATCAAAGCATAACTTTTTGTTTTTCTCATAACTGGAGACTCTTTTTTTTTTTTTCCAACATCTATGGGCACCATGTATACCAATTTGTCGATCACTGGAGGTCAAGACGGTTAGACACAAGGACATACTGACAGACAACATATAGACACAAAGAGCTCTTTAGTTACCATTCATCACGCGTGGGATATCCCATACAACTGCAGTTTGTCTGATAGGCCAAAGTAACAATAAAAAAACAAGCAGGGAAACAAAAAAACTTCAAAGTAAAAAAAAACAAAAGTTGATAGGAAATAACAAAATCAAGATTAAAAACCTTTGTATGAAAGAAAAAAAAATACTGTCAGCATATGCATGATCCTAGATGTTATTTCACATCTCCTAAACTTTGCAAGGAAGAGATTGGTTAGAGCATGGTAGTTTTTTTTCTTCTCAGGGTTTCTTCAGAAAAAAAAAAAAAAAAAAAAAACGAGTTCTTGGGTATCCTGCAACAATAACTGGAAAAGAAGTCAGTAACATTCAAGTTTCTTTCTGTTTCTTAAATAAATATCTCAAGTCCTCAATGGGTTCACAAGACCAATGGGACTTCGTCTCTGGGTCCGTTCCTTCTGGCGCTTTCTTAACTCTGGAATGATGTACCCAGGGTTTTATTCCTGCAAGTTTTAGAGAAGTATGTGTGCTTAGCAAAACGTCATATGGACCAGTCCATTTTTCTGACAACTGGTTTTGGGCATCCCCGCTCTGCCAGGTCTTCAGTAAGACCTGATCTCCAGGTTTGAAGGGATGCAATGGTTGATCAGGAGGCATAGAGATCCTTGAGTTTGCAAAGTTATGAATTACTGCCAGAACCTCCTGGATGTGTTTCACATATTGTGTGATCCGGCAATCTTGAGCTATTTCTGGACTGGCTTTCAGAACTGAGGCCTGGAAGGGTCTTCCAAACACAATTTCAAAGGGGCTTCATTGTAGCCCACTTCTAGGTGCCACTCTTATGCGGAGGAGGGCAAGGGATAGTACCTGGTCCCAACGAAGCTGTGTTTCTTGGCACAGTTTCGCCAAGGTTTTCTTTAAGGTGTGATTCATTTTCTCCGTTTGTCCAGAAGACTGTGGTCTCCATGCAGCATGCAATTTCCAGTTGATCTGTAACGCACTGCTTACTGCATGAGTAACATCAGAGACAAATGCTGGCCCATTATCACTCTGGATAGAATCCGGCAACCCAAAGCGAGGAATTATCTCCTTTAGCAGCTGTTTTGCAACCTCGGATGCTTTTTCCGTCTTTGTGGGAAATGCTTCCACCCATCCCGAGAACGTATCCACAAAAACCAACAGGTATTTGAAGTTGCCCGTTGTTCTAGGCATTTGTGTAAAGTCCACCTGCCAGTCCTCAAAAGGGCACTTGCCTCGATATTGAACCCCAACAGCTCTGGGGTGGGAGTCAGTCTTGGGGTTATGCCTGGCACATAGTTGACAACCTCGGGTGATCCGTTGTGCTATTCTATGCAAATATGGTCCCTTCAAATATGGGCGCAGTTTCTAATAAGGCATCTCTCCCATAGTGGGATCCTTCGTGAAGATGTTTTAGCACCGGATATACCAGGGCCTCCGGGAGGAGTATCATCCCATGGGAGTTTACTCTCCAAGTAGAGCTGGGGTCAAACTCAGTAAATCCCCATGCACGAGCTCTCTCCTCATCCCGTTCGGTGTATTCAGGAGCATACTGAGTCAGGTCCACAAGAGGGATGAGTGCACCCTGGAGGGCAGAACGGGCAGCGGCCTTAGCTGCCCGATCAGCTGCCCTGTTGCCCTTTGCCAAGTCAGACCCACCCTTTTGGTGGCCAGGACAGTGCATCACAGCGACAGCTGATGGTAAAGCTACTGCCTTTAACAAGGCCAGGATTTCTAATGGGTGTTTGACATCCTTGTTGCTAGCCGTAAGAAGTCCCCGCTCCTTCCAAATGGCCCCATGCATGTGGAGAATCATAAAAGAGTATTTTGAGTCGGTAAATATATTGACTCTTTTACCTTTTGAGAGTTCCAAGGCACGGGTCAGGGCTATTAATTCAGCTTTCTGTGCTGATGTACCTGCCGGAAGGGCCTTGGCTTCCACGGTGTTCTGGAGCGTCACCACTGCATATCCAGCACATCGACGGCCTTAATCCATAAAGCTGCTGCCATCTGTAAATAGCTCCCACTCTGGATCCAGCAGAGGCTGGTCCGTTAGATCTGGTCGGCTGGCATACACTGTGTCTGTGGTTTCTAAACAGTTATGGATTAAAGTGTCATCCTCAAGTTCGTCTGCATTGCTTGGAAGCAGTGTGGCAGCATTCAGGGAATTAGAAACCTGCAGTTTCACATTAGGATTGTCCAACAGAGCTGCTTGATATTTTCCCATTCGCCCAGCGGTTAACCAAAGTCCACCCTTCTGCTCCAGCAACGTCAAGAACTGATGTGGCACACACACAGTGATGGGCTGACCCAATGTAAACTTCTCTGCCTCATGTAGGAGGTCACAAGTGGCAGCCACGGCACGCAAGCATGGAGGCCATCCCTTAGTGGTGTGGTCCAACTGTTTGGACAGATATGCAACGGGCTGCATTTCTGGTCCCAACAATTGGATCAGCACTCCTAGGGCAACCCCCTGTCTGTCATGTACATAAAGTCTGAATGGCTTCGTCAGATCCGGAAGTCCTAATGCTGGTGCTGAACTCAACTTTACTTTTATTTCATCAAAAGCCTTTTGACATTCCGGAGTCCAAGACAAAGGTTCAGAGTCCAGGCCTTTGAGAGCATCATATAAAGGTTTTGCTATTAGTCCAAAATTAGGAATCCAAATCCTACAAAACCCAGCCATACCCAAAAATCCGCGCAACTGTCGCCGGTTACTGGGGATTCTAAGGGCTGAATTACCTGTTTTCTTTCCGTCATCAGGCTTCGTCTGCCTTTCTTGATTTCAAACCCCACACAGCACCCGAGCCGGCCCCTGCCCGTCCACCCCCCAAGGGAAGCCCGAGAGGACGCGGGCCTCGGCCAGATTTCACGGAGTTTGGGTCGTTCATTTTCTGAAGCCTGAAGAGATCAAAGTGACCCACTACCAGGGATGCGGACCCAAGGGCCGCCTGCCCACCCCCTGCCTTCCTGCGAGCGCCCACGGCAGCAGCCCAGCCCCTTCCACGCCCCCCCAGCCACATCCCGGTTCTGAGGGCGAAATCCCCGGGGCCAGGCCCGGCAGCAGGTGATGACATTCATCTGGTTTCTCTCCAGTGTGAGTTCCCTCGTGTCGTCGAAGGGCAGAACACTTACTGAAGGCTTTCCCACACAGGTGATATCCACACGGTTGTTCTCCTATGTGCGTTCTTGCTTGCTGCCTGAGGTTACAGGACTGACTGAAGGCTTTCCCGCACAGGGGACATTCATACGGTTTCTCTCCAGTGTGAGTCAGATTGTGCTTTCTAAGGTCAGAGCTTTGAATGAAGGCATTCCCACAGATGCGGCATTCGTAAGGTTTCTCTCCAGCGTGAGTCATCTCGTGCCGTCTCAGACTGGAGCAGGTACTGAAGGCTTTCCCGCACAGATGGCATTCACAGGCTTTACCTTGACTGTGAATGTGCTTGTGCTGATGAAGGCATGGCCGGCCACCAAGGGATTTCCGACACTGCTTGCTGACACAGGGTTTCTTTTCCATGGGGGCCGATAAATGTTCGTTCAGTGTGGATCAATAAGGGGAATCTCCCATACTGTTACACTCAAAGGGAAACTGCTTTTGGGAAGGAGAGGAAAGGCTATTAATGGTTTTCCATATACATCCATACATTCATTATTTTTTATATATATATATATATATATAAAATCATTTAGTGATGCCCTTCAATTAAATCTTTCCAGTTTTAATTCCTAACGAGTTGCATTTCCCTCCTGCACATGTTTTTGCAGCATCCTAACTGCAGCTTGTAGACTGATTTTGAAGGCGTCACTGTGTTTGAAAGACTAGGCATACGGGCCTCCCCAGTGGCCCAGCGGTTGAGCGCTGGGTTGCTAAGCTGCCCGGAGCCTCTGCTGAACCGGTTCAATCCCCGGCTGCTCCCCGGCCACCGAGGAGGATCCCACATGGCGCGCAGACCTCTCCTGCCCCCCGCTGGTCCCCTCAGCAGTGTACTTCGGTCCTTCTGCCTGCTCTGCTCCTCGCTCTGGCTCTGGTGGATTCTCTCACCCTCCCGCGCTTCTGACTGTACCAGTGCTTGTATAAATATATAAATAAATCTTAAAAAAAAAAAAGACTAGACAAAGACTAGGCATAAGAACAGTGTGTAGTTGTCCATATTTTTTTAATATCTCGGGTTATAATTTTGAGCTCATTAATTTTTTCACTAAACTCATACTATCCAAAACGTTTTGCTGAGAGTTAAATCTCAACTTAATGTACTTTAGGATAATAGATTCACTTATTAACATACTACTGCCATGTCTCTAATTTGAATGATTAGTGTCACTCCCCATGTGACTTACCATTGCCTTGATGGTAGATGCATCCTTCCTGCTGATATGGACTCTCCTCGGTTCTAAAAATGTCCCGGGGTTGGAACAAGACAAAACCTGCAGGCTGTGGATCTGCCCTGTAGATCTCAGACCCTGTAGATCTGAGCATCTGGTCAGGAGGGCAGGGAAGGGCAGGCGATCGCCGGGGCGGGGGGGGGGTACTTGGTGGCGCCCCCCCACCCCAGCATGGCTGGTGGCAGAACAATGGCGAGGGGCATGGATGCTGCCCGCGCACCTTCCCGCCCCTCCCCCGACTCCATCTCAGACCAGTGCATGGGAACAGGCTCGGCTCTCCTCGGCCCAGGTTCAGCTCCCTCTGGCCGGCACGGAGCAGGCTGCTGCCTGTTCCAAATATGCAAACGCCAGCTTTTCTGACACACGCGGAGACGTTCCCATCGGCTCTGCAGAGCACGCTGACAGCCCAGCCTCTTCCTGTATCATCTCTGTGCCCCAAAGAGGCGCAACAGAGACGCCAGCACACGGGGCCTGGGCCGATCCTCCCAGGGAGCCAATGGCCGTCTCCCACGGGACTGTTCCCCGGGGACGTGGAACATTGTCATGGACTGGAAAGGTTTGTTCATTGGGATTAGGAAGCACATTGTCTCCTTCTGCTTCTATGCACCCCAGACACGGCCATGGCAGGGGGGCGGGGGTTCGGTTCTGCTCGTTGAGGAACAAGCGTGGGCACGGCCTGGCGCGGTCAGGCCTCCCTGCTCGGTAACGTCTGCCCCGTCTCACTTCTAAATCCATCCCCTGTGTCCAGGAGCCCTGGGGGGTGGATGGTTGAGCTTGGCCCCGAGGATGGGATTTCGCCTTCCAGTAATGATTCACCAGCTGACTGAGGGCTCTGCTCTGTGCCCTCAGCCAGGGGAGCGATTCACAGGCAGCTGAAGTGTGTGGGGATGGACGGCCGCTGCGAGGCCGAGTGCCTTTCATTTGAGATGAAGGTCGGGGGCTGCAGAAGTGAAGTTGCGCCGCTCTGCTGCAAAAGAAAGAGTAAAAATTGATGCTGAGCAGCACCTATGGACATGAACGCGCGATGGTGCCCCGGACTCGGCTCCACGCAGGCAACTCCCTGCCCCGCCTCCAGCACAGCTTTCTGGGTTCTCTGACGCCTTCTGTCCCCTTGGGAGGCCGTGAGCGCCCGCTGGCCTCTGCAGCCCCAGCACCTGGAATCAGGTGGAGGAAGTGGGTGACTCACAGATAAAACAGAGGAGATGGCGCGCTCGGCCTGGGCCCACAGGCGCTGGGGCTACATCAGCCCGGCTCACACAGATGCCTGGGCTTGAGGCCAAGATCCTGGTCTCTGGAGTAGCAGGACAGCCAGTTTACTGTGCCTCAGGGCACCACCGCCCCACACTCCTCTCCGCGGTACAGACAGGCGCGCTGAGAACACCGTCACCCCCGAGCATCAGGTCCCACGAGGACACGGCCTGGGCTGTCACACTAACACTGCCAGGTGCCCGCTCGGCAGGCCAGGTCCCAACGCCACACCACCCCCGCCGGGGCCGAGGAGGTCACAGCTGTAACTGTGTAATGAGAGAAAGTCTCCATAACAGAGAAGAAGTGTTACTAACACAACAGAACCAGAAGGACGCAAGGGTCGCCATGCCAACGGTAAGTGGCTGTGAGTCCTAATCATTCAAACTGCAGATCCAGCAATAAGGTTAGGTGCCTGCAGGAGTGTAATGGAGTTGGAATTACGCACTTTCTGGGGAAAAGTTTGGTAGCTTGAAATCAGTGAAGAAATTATGCTCAAAATAAATGAGCTCAAGGCAAAACCTCAGTTCTAAAAATACAGTCAACTGCATCAACATTTCTCATGGTAGGAATATAATATCTCAAAGGATAATATTGTCTGGCTGCAGGTGAGTGACCAGTACGTGTGCGAGACGAGCCCTAGAGACTGTCACTCCCAGGTTGCTAGTGGAGAAATGAAGGCAAGGACATAGGCTGGCAAACCACTAAGAGTCTTTTTTCTCTTCTCCCAAACAGCCACGTCTCACTCCAGAGGCTCCCGTTGGACACATTGACGTGGGTGACGAGTTTACTCACAGAGCTGAGTTCAATCAACGTGTTTTAATTCGCGTGGGACAGAAGCCTCATATCACAACAGGGCATGGAAAATCACTCCACAAAGACCTGTCCTTTCAACCACACATACAATTTCACACTAGAGGAAAATTACGTGAGTGCCACGAGTATGGGGAGCTCCTTCGTCCTTACCTTCACCTCAAGAAACACAAGACAACGCACCCTGCAGAAAAAAACATGTAACTGTCATTGAGGTGGGCACAAATGTTTGCAAAGCTCTGACCTTAGAAGCCTCAATAACACCCAGACCCGACGACGAGGTAGCAGACCACACGCACGCCATTCACATGAGAAAGTGTTCAGCCACAGCTCTTACTGTGAACAGCAAGAGAAAACTCACACTGTGGAGAAACCCTCTAAATGCCGCGCATGTGAGAAGGCGTTCAGTCATTTTTCTTACCTTAGAAGCCACGAGAAAATCCGCCCTGCAGAGAAGCAGGATGCCTGTCCACAGGGCGGGAAATCCTTCAGCCAAAGCTCTGGCCTTAGCCAGCACAACAGAATTCATAGTGGAGAAACACCACACAAGCGTCTACTCTGCGGGGAGGCCTTCCATCACGGCTCTGAGCTCCAGCGCCCCAGCAGAACACACGCAGGCGAGAAACCCCACGAGGGCCGCCGCTGCAGGAAAGACTAGAGTCCACGCGCTCACCTTAGAAGCCATGAGAGACCCACCCTGGAGAGCGGCCGCACGCGTATCCGCTGGGCGGAAGAGACTTCAGCCACCGCTCCTCCCATTGGCGACACAAGGGTCCCCAGCCCTGAAGGGAGAGTCTCACAGGCCTGCAGGAAGTCACCTGCCTGGTGGACAGTGCGGTACAAAGCAGAAGCAAAATCCAGTCCCAGCAGGAATATTTAACCCTCCAAGGGCTCTCACACTGCATGAATCAGCACTGCAGTCCTGGGGTGAGCAGAGAGGATCCTTCTACCCCCTTATCTGCAGTCAAGAGGTCAGGTTTGCAGGTGAGTTCTCCCAGGTCAGAGCAGTGACCGGTGGTTTCGCACATGCACAGATGTGCTGTCAGTGTGCCGCTCGCCAACCTGACATCGCAGGTGCAGGCACGCTGCAAGCAGAGCTGTGGAGACGGTGTCACCAACAGCTCCAAACTTTGACATGTCTGGAGGACTCATGCAGGGAGCACCTCATTCTTGTAAATTATTTCCATCCTGGGCAAGCTCCGCTTGGGAGAAACGCTAGTCTCACAATCACTGTGAACTAAGATTCAGCCACCTGCCAGCCTGACGTGCTCAAGAAAAGCCATCGAAGGAGCAAAGGTTCAAACAGCAAGAAGAGGATAAAACACCTCGGGGTATAAAAGAGTCTTTGAAGCAGGACCAAGAGTCCCGACAGAAACTCATACTGGGGGACTGTTCCGTGTAAGAGCAACAGAAATTCTTGATTCACGGAGCATCTCTGACATGCGTCTGGGTGAGTCGATTCCAAACACCCCGGTGTCGTGGAGGAAGGGAAATCTGAAGGAATTCCTTACATTTGGTCAACACTGAGATTCTAACAACGAGGTACCAAACCTAAAAGCAGCATGGAAAACTCTCCAGCGAGATTGCACGTAGGAAAAAAGGACATCAGTGAGATTTTGAGAAAATACCCATTCAGGGAAATGTGGCTTAATAATGTGTAGCAGAAGGCAGTTGCTGAGGATGTTGAATGAAGAAATTTGTAGGAAATTGAACCTTTTCAAAACAATGCAAGCTGTTGCAAATGCAGCTCACGGCTGGCGTGAGGTCATCGCTGGGCAACCGCTCTGTGAGGCTTCCTCCCCAGGAGACGCGCAGCCCTTGCTGCATCTCTCCTTCCTCCAAACCCGCGTCCACCCTTAGCAGCCCGGCCCTCCTCCGGCCGCCCCGCCGCCCCCTCTCACTCTCCAAGCCTTAGAGGCAATTTTTAGCCCATCAGGCCAGGGGCAACATTCACCAAGACTTGTTTAAAGATGTTGGTGGCACCTGAGCATCTGTCTCCGCTGGGGGCAGCCTGGAGCCACCTCAATGAGCAGCACCGTGTTCCCGGCCTGAGAAAGCTCCTTGGCGTCAGTCCCGCTTCTGACTGGAGATAAATGGAGGCAGAGTCACTTCTAAGGCCACACGTCATATCTCGCTCAGGGAGCCCTGCCTGGCCGAGCCACAGAGGCGGTGCCCCGCGCAGTCCTGCAAATTGTACTAAACTAAGACAAAGCCCCCAAACTACCAGCTCCCCTGGGAGCGGCTGGAAACGACACACACAGTGTCGCTGCGCGAGGCCAAAGGAAACTCGCTAAAAGGGCCCCATGATCTTGCCAAGGCCTGGGAAGTGCTGTCCCCTGACACCGTCCCTGGTGCCCAGGGGAACGTCTCCCGGGACATCACCACGATGGTCTGCGTCTTTCCAGTAGCAAGAGTCACAGTCCCAGGACTGACCGAGCCACGAGCACTCCCCGATAGAAGCAGGTGGCCCAGGGAGACAGAGCCCCTCGGGGGCCCCCGCCATCCTCACAGTGCCACGGGCGCTGGCAGGGACAGACAGGAGTCCACTCAGTGTCCACCACAGGCCCCTGGGAGGCACCTGCAGCCGGAAGGGCTGGGTGTGGCCACAACCACCTGCACAGGGGTGAGGGGCAGTGATTGATGGGAGGGAAGACCCGCTGGGTCACGTGACCCCAGGGACAGCCTAAAAGGCAGGCCTGGGACCACTCCTGCCCAGTCCCACCTGCTCCGGCCTCCAGGACGCTGCCCACCGACAGTGCACCTGGTCCAGCCCCACCCGAGCATCTCCTGACCCACGGAGCAGCCCCGCGGCCTCAGGTGAGTTCCCCCTCTGGGGGGTCCTCTGATGGCGCAGCCAGTGATAGAGGGGTGAAGGGTGTTTTCAGTGGGGGCAGGAGGGGTTTACCCACAAGCACTGTGCCCCGAGGCTGAGTCAGCCTTGCCAGGGGACCCTCCTGGCTCCCTGGCACAGACTCCAAGGGGGTTGTGGGGTGGCAGGGCTTGCTGTGCTGCCGCCTGGGCTGGGCTCCCACTCACGGGCACCTGTGCTCCGAGATGGTTGGAACGGGGCGGTGGAAGGCGGTGGTGAGTCCTGGGTCGGGGTGTGGAGGGGGAGGGGCTGTGAGGGCCCCCCAGGGTGGGCAGGAGAGGCCCTGAGGTAAGTCCTGTGGCCCCCGGTGTCCGGGACTCACCCCAGGCAGAGGCTGTGGCGGAGGAGGCGGGAGCTCCTGAGCCCACTGACACTTGCCTTGTCTCTTGTCCAGGTCTCCCACCGTCGGGCCCGGGGACAGCGGGATGAAGCTCCAGGGGGCCCCTCCGATGGCGGGAAGGCCCAGCCCAGCTGGGGTCCTCCGCCCGGTGAGCACCCAGAGAGGGATGGCCCCGCGGGCAGGACCCGGGGGGCAGACAGCTCCCCCAACAGTGGAGGAGGATCCTCGGGTAAGTTCAGGACCTTGTTGGGCCCCCAGGTCGAGCACAGGGCAGGCGCCGCTCATGCTGTCTGCACAGCTCAGGCCCCCCCGCCCCAGCACCGCCAGGTGCTCCAGGGCGGGCCCCGCACCCCCAGTCAGCTCCTCCCCCTGTCCCTGCACCTGCGGCCCCCGCTCGCCCCGGTGCCCAGTGCGGTCAGCCACCTGCGCCCTCCCTTCCCCTCCAGCCCCTCCCTCAGACCCTGGGGGAGGCCCCCACTCTGCCTCTCCTGCTCCCCACAGCCCCCTCCCCGATCCCTGCCCCTGCATGTGACTGTGAGGCCCTGACCCCGTGTCCCTCCTACCCGCAGGTGAAGTGCAAGGACTGCGGAGCCTTTGGGCACAAGGCCGCCAGCCCCAGGTGCCCCATCAGGTGCTGGCAGGGGGCCCTGGCGCCCCAGGCTTTGAGCTCCCTGCAAGGCAAGGAGAACCAGAACCCGTGGTACGGGCACCTTGCACGGAAGCCCCAGACTGGCAGCCGGACCGTGCGGGAGGTTGCTCGGGCACTGAGGTAGGTACCTGCGGGCAGCTGGCGGGTCCCCCAGCTCCCGGTCAAGGTCGCTGTGACCTACCCCTCCCCTGTGTGCACAGCCAGGCCCGGGCCAGCACAGGTGCAGGGGGCAGCGCCACAGGCCGGGATCCTCCGGCCTCCATGCTGAGGGGCCCCTGATCTCCTGGGGGCCCACGCGGGTGAGGGGGGCAAAGGGCACCTGCACCAGTGGACAGCAGGCGGGGGGTTCAGGGGGGTCCAAAGGGAGTCCGAGGGCGCCCAGCAGTGGGGAGAAGCTCCAAGGCGGGAGGACAGTGGGGTGGCCAGGGCCTTCCTGACCCTCCCGGGAGCCGGGGGATGGAGGGGGGACACTGCCTACCCCCTCGTGGGCGCAGGAATCTCTGCTTAACGGCGTTTCTCCCCGCAGGCAGGAGCAGCAGTGGGGCGCCCTCCCGCAGAAGCCTCCCAGGAGCACACCAGTCCCGGCGCAGGGCGGGCGGGCAGCCGCAGCCCCCTGGGACGACGCGCGGGTGAGTGTCCCTGCTCCCGCGCCGCCCCTGCGCTGGAGCCGCTGTGGTTCCCTCGCCGCGCGCTGCGCTGCTGACCGGAGCGCGGGGGAGCTCACGTCCCTCTCCCTCGTGTCCCGAAAGCACCCGAGCCGGCCCCTGCCTGTGCAGCCCACCCAGAAGCACGGCCGGGACCTACCCCGGGGACGGCCGCCCTCGAGCTCGCAGAAGACACGCAGCGGCGTCCAGGGGTGTCTCAGCAGCCGGCCAGCCCCGGGGGGCTTCTCTCCCGCCGCCCTGAGGGAGATGCAGGGCGGGGCTCCCTCCCGTGGGCCCCCGGCTCTGGACACACCGTGGGATGTCGCTCAGCATCAGGCCCTGGCTCCCGGCCCCCACCCCTGGACACACCCCAATCTCCTCGAGGTCGAGGTCCCCTCAGCCTCCGACCCTCAGCCTGCCATGAAGTGGGGGCCTCAGGGCTCCTCCGTCAGCCCCGAGGCCCCAGGCAAGAGAGCCGCCCCCAGTCCTGCTCCACAGAAGCCCCCGAAGAAAGCCCGGCTGGGCCTGGCCCAGCACCCCCAGGAGGACAGTGAGGGCGCAGACGTGGGGCCTGAGCCAACCCTGCCTCCCCCACCAGGCCTCCCGGAACATGGGTCCTGCACAGCCTCGCTGGCCACCCAGGGGGCCCCGGACCCCAGCGCTGAGCCCCCGCGCCCTGCCCACGGCCCCGAGCGCCCAGACTCCCGGCCCTGCAGCCCGCCCCGCCGGGCCCTCACCTTGGTCCTCAGCAGACGGCAGCACGGCCAGTGGAGCTGCAGGTTCAAGGCCGCCTGCCCCCCGCCCCCTCCGCCGCAGAGCACCCCCACCCGCTGCAGCCCCGAGGGCGCCGCCCCGCCTGCCCCGCGCAGCGTCCTCCACGAGGATCTCCTGGTGTCTTCCTCCTCTGAGGACAGCGATGGGGACTGAGACGCCCTGGCCGCGGACCCTGGCCCGCAGGCGCCCCGAGGATGCCCCATGACAGGCGGGGACCCAGGGACGCCACAGCTGGCTGCCCCGCACCCTCGTGGGTGGGTTTACTGCAGACTCTGCTCACCCGCCGCGAGCGCGAGGCTCCTGTCTGCGGCCTGGGATGGGGGCTCCCTGTGCCTTTGGCTCTTCCTGGAGCGCAGCCGTCGGGGGCCTGCGCCCCAGTCTCGTCTATTAATAAAGTGCCCTGAAACGCACGCGGGTTCGCGTCTCTCTTCTCCGAGCAGCACATCGCGCAGCGCCCCCGTTCCCTCCCGCACAGCTCCCCGTGGAGACCCTTAAGAGTCTGAGCCCAAAACCGCCCCAGGCAGGCCCTCATTCCGGCAGCCAGAGGACCCCAGGGCCCCCGCGGGGTCTCCCCATTCTGACGCCGTCTGTGCGTGTCCGAGGCCAAGGACCCGGCCATCCTGGGGGGGCCTGTAGGAATCGCTCTCCTGGAGGAGCTGCCACCGCAGGGCGGGTGGGGGTGGGGAGCACCAGGGACGCTGAAGGGCGGCCTCCGGGCAGGACCCTTGACACCTTTCTGGGGGCGTGGTCACCCCAACTCTGCACCTGGGCAGGGACCCCGAGGGGGAGGAGCACTGGGCCTGAGTGCCCTGGGCTTGGGCGAGGGAGGGTCTCTCTGGCTTCCCTGTGGGGTGAAGCAGAATCGGGTCCAGCCTGGGCTTCACTGTGTGAATCTGGGGGAGTCCCTGGGGTGGGCCCAGGGCGTGCGGAGGGCGCCCTGCCCCTGCCCCCCACCCCGCGCTGACATGTGGCCGGGGTGGTGGTGGCCGAGGGATCGTCGGGCACCTTCCCCCGCTTGTTTTGAGCCGAACACGAATCAGTTTCCTGCTCTTAGTAAAGTCTTTGAAAGTGAAATTTGTGTCGGGCTTTACCTTCCACGCGTCGCGAGTGCGTTGGCACACATCCCCCCACACTCACTCATTTGCACACAAGAGTGTGTTACTGAGAGTGAAGAGGAGCTGGAGAGACACCGTCTTATTAGAGTCCAGCCCCCAGCAGGAGGCTGCCCGGTGCTGGCCGCCCCAGGCTGGGCAGGGGAAGGACAGGGCGGCTCCCGCAGCCGCGGCTCCAGCGCTCTGGAGGCCCGGGGGCAGCCAGCCCCCTGAGGGAGCCCCAGCGCACGCCCGGGAATCCTCGGGGTCTGTCTCCCCCGCTGTCACGGGGTCCCCGTGGCTCAGGACATCTGGGTTGAGGAGCCGGGGTGGGAGGGAAGGGGCGGACACCAGCCGGGCGTAGCCATCTCGCGGCTGCAGCAGGACAGCCCGGCGCCAGCCAGGCCCTCTCCGAGCTCCGGGCCGGGCTAGTGAGGACACAGCGCCCCCCTTCCCCAGGGTCCCCCTTTTCGTCGGCACGTCATGCCCAGGACCTGTCATAGCGACTGGCCGCCTTCCTTCGCGCACCACCCCCGCAGCACAGGGTGAGATGGAAGAGGAAAGTCAGGGGACACACCTGGGCCCACCCAACGCTGCCCCATCCCCAGCGACCCCCCTCCTGGGACGGGCCGGGGTTGATCCAAATACCTGCAGGCCCGGCCCGCGCCTCCTTTATAGCCCCTGGCCCCACTCGCCCTGAAGCCCCCGACCCCCCCTTCCGGGGTCACCAGCCTGCTGGGCAGCGCTGGGCGTGGCCCCTCCGGGCTGGCATCTCCAGGGGAGTCTGGCGCCGGGTGACCCTCTCCGTGGGCACACACGACCCCCCAGCCCTAGGCGTCCAGGGCGCCCTGAGAAAGAGCGGTGGGGCTTGGGCTGACCTCTGTCTTCACCCCCCGACGGTCATGAGGCGCCTACTGGGACGGGCGCACCTGGGCGCACCCCGGAGCCCCGGGGTGAGGGGGACACGCTCCGGATTCCTGAGCGCGCGGGTCTAGGGGTGGGGGCTGCAGTGGGGCTGGGCAGAGCCGACGCTGCTTCCCCCCAAGGGAAGCCCGAGAGGACGCGGGGCCTCGGCCAGATTTCAGGGAGTTCGGGTCGTTCATTTTCTGAAGCCTAGAGAGATCAAAGTGACACACTGCCAGGGGTGCGGACACAAGGGCTGCCTGCCCACCCACTTCCTTCCTGCCAGCGCCCACGGGGGGACAGCCCGGGCCACAGCGCCCCCCTAACCCGAGCCCTCCACAGAACGGCGGCAGCCCAGCCCCCCCACATCCCCCCAGCCACATCCCGGTTCTGAGGGCAATATCCCGGGGGCCACTCCCGGAAGCAGGTGCCAGAGGTCACGCCCTGGGGCCTCTCCAGGGAGTGCTGTGCCTCCCTCCCTCAATCACTGCCCCTCACCCCTGGGGCGGGGGTTGTGTCTCCAGGCGTCCCCGGGCCATGTGGCCACACCCAGCACCTCCAGCTGCAGGGGCCTCCGGGGCCCGCGGTGGACACTGAGTGGATCCTGTCTGTCCCGGCCAGCGCCCGCCCCACTGTGAGGATGGCGGGCCCCGAGGG
>NW_028167778.1:0-31640 GCF_964194135.1 Talpa europaea
TGATGCCAGATGGCACTGGCCCCTCCCGGGACTGGATGGGGGCCAGGGGGCCGCCGGACAAGGGGCAGGAAAAGCTTTTACTGGTTTTTTTTTTTTTTTAAGATTTATTTATTTATAGGGCCTCCCAGTGGCGCAGCGGTTGAGCGCAGGGCTGCAAAGCTCCCTGCAGCCTCTGTAGCACCGCTTTGATCCCCACCCCGCCGCCGGCGAGGGTACCATATGGCGTGCAGACCTCTCCTGCCTCTTTTTAAAAAAGATTTATTTATTTATACAAGCACTGGGGTACAGGCCAGAGGTGCAGAAGATTCACCAGAGCCAGAGCAGGGAGCAGAACAGGCAGACTGACGAAGTACACTGCTGAGGGGAGCAGCGGGGACACAGGAGAGGTCTGCTGTGCCATGTGGGTAGCTCCCCGCTAGCTGGGATCAAGCCCGCGCTGCAGAGGCTGCAGACAGCTTCACAGCGCTGTGCTCAATCGCCTGCGCCCCCAGGGGAGGCCCAGAACTGGGTTTTTAAGTGACTTCAACTTTGAGTTTTTCGTGGCCATACCTGTACTTACGCTTAAAAGCTCCCAGTCTGGGGGGTGGGGGGAAAGCCCCCCATCTAGCTCTGCCTGATATTTTGGGCCCATAGATATATAAATTTTTTTGTCTTTCAAATTTTTATTTGGGGTCACAGTCAGCTTTGGGTTCTATTTTTTTTTTTTTAATAGAGGCATGTTTTCTTTCTTTCTTTCTTTCTTTCTTTGTTTATACAAGCACTGGGTACAGTCAGAAGCACGGGAGGGTGAGAGAATTCACCAGAGCCAGAGCGGGGAGCAGAGCAGGCAGACTGACAAAGTACACTGCTGAGGGGAGCAGCGGGCGGCAGGAGAGGTCTGCGCGCCATGTGGGACCCTCCTCTGGTGGCCGGGGAGCAGCCGGGGATCGAACCTGCGCTGCAGAGGCTGCAGGCAGCTTCGCAACCCAGGGCTCAACCGCTGCGCCACCGGGGAGGCCCAGCTTTGGGTTCTAGATCGGGCTCAGGCCCGACAGGCAGCGGCCGCCTGGCCCGGCCCGCCCCGAGCGGCAGCTTCGGGGGCGCCCTGGGCGCGCGAGGCTGAGGGCCGCGGCCGGCAATCTCGTTCTCAGGTTCTGTGCAGGAGTCGCCCCTTTCGAGACGCAGGGCAGCGCGAGCGTGGCTCCGAAAAAGGGCCGAGGCTGCGGGCTGCGAGAGCCAGGAGGGGCCGAGGCTCTGAGCCTCTGAGGAAACTCGGGGATTCTGCCCAGCGCTCGCCCGGCGGCCACAGCCGCGCCAGCGCCCGGGGCCGAGCCTTGGGGGCGCCAGAGGCTTCTCCAGCCGGTTTCCCGAGGGGCGCTCGCGGGGCTCCCGGCAGCGCGCACGGGGCCGGCCCCACCCCCGTCCCTGCTGGAGGCCCGGCGGGTGTGAGGGGCGTTTCACTGCGGGGCGCCTGGCTCCCCGGTGCTGTGTCCTGTTTAGCATCTTTCCACGTGCGCATTAGGCAGTTTTATGTTCTTTGTCTTTTTGAGAAATATTTTTCCAAATTTCCTATTGTTTACATGGATATTTACCTTTCTGTTATTGAGTTGTAAAGGGTTTTTTTGGGCCTCCCCGGTGGCGCAGCGGTTGAGCCCTGGGTTGCGAAGCTGCCTGCGGCCTCTGCGGCGCCGGTTCGATTCCCGGCTGCTCCCCGGCCACCGGAGGAGGGTCCCACATGGCGCGCAGACCTCTCCTGCCGCCCGCTGCTCCCCTCAGCAGTGTCCTTCGGTCCTTCTGCCTGCTCTGCTCCCAGCTCTGGCTCTGGTGAATTCTCTCACCCTCCCGCGCTTCTGACTGTACCCAGTGCTTGTATAAACAAAACAAACAAACAAACAAACAAATAAATAAACATGCGTCTATAAAATTTTTAAAAAAAAGGGTTTTTTTTTTTTTTTTCTTTGTGGCTACAAGATCTGGGGTGCAGGCCAGAAGTGCAGAGAGTGCGAGGACTCACCAGAGACAGAGTGGGGAGCAGAACAGGTGGATCTACTGAAATACACTGCTGAGGGGAGCAGCGGGGAGACAGGAGAGGTCTGCTGCGCCCTGTGGGTAGCTCCCTGGCGGGGGCTGGAACTCGCGCTGCAGAGGCTGCGGACAGCTTCGTTGTGCTGAGACTTAAGCCCTTGCGCCACCAGGAGGCCCCAAGTGGATCCCTGTAGCTTGTCCTTAGCCTTGACATCAGGATGTGCGGATGCCTCCAATGTGATAATAAAAGACATGGAGCCCATTTATCTGTTGTGTTCTTTTTTTCTTTGCCCTGGGCTTCCTGCAGCTGTGATGCAGTGTCTCCCGCGGTGGTGTCTCTTGTGTGTGCCCCGCTTAGGACTTGCTGGCTTGTTGAATGTATGATTCTAGGAAAATGGGAGCTGCTTTTCCTTCCGCTGTTTGCTGCGTCTCTCCTCTGCGGGTGTCACTGTGATCTCGTGGCTCTTGTTCATGCCTCCGAATTCTACTTTTTCACTCTGTGATGAGTCATTCTAGAACTTTTCTGCTGACCTGGGTGTCAGCACATTAATTTTTTCTTCTGCTATCTCTAACCTTCTGCTAAAACAGTTTTAAGTTCCAGAATTTTTATATTTTCCTGTTTAAATTTGCCATGTAATTTTTTTTAAGCATCCCGCTCCCAGAGAGCGTCTATTCTTGGTCCTTCTTCCCTGGACACCACGAACTCGATTGTTTTGTAATCAGCGCTGATAATTCCCATATCCGGAGCCCCGCGTGCTGCCGCCATGCGCATTGTTCCCACTGTTGGTCTCGTGTCCTCCGTTTATCTTCCTGGGCTGCACATTGTTTTTGAAAATTTATTTATAGAAAGAGCTTGAGGCTGAAGATAACACTGTCTTCCTCTGAGAAGTTCTTCTTTTGCTGACTCCCGAGGGCCCTGGTGAGCTGAACCACAGTTCAGACCTTGGGTGGCGCTTGCCACAGTCCACGCCCCTGCGGATCACACCCGGGCAGAGCAACGTTCACGAGGGTCCCCATTCTTGCAAACTCTGACTCTGAAATTTTCACCTTCACCCCTCGAGGCTGCCAGCATCACAGCGCAGGCAGCCTTTTCCAGAGCAAAACCCCCAAGGCATAAGCCGCCTCAGGAAAGGCTCCACTTCTCGGCATCCCATCCTTGTCAGCATCTCAGCTCGGTCATCCTGCAGGTCTTGTTACTTCTCCAATGCTTATAAGAAGGGTGTTGTTGTTGTTGTTGTTGTTGTTGTTTTTGGCTTGTAAGAACTGGGGTGTAGGCCGGAGGTGCAGGGGGAGAGAGGATCCACCAGAGACTGAGTGGGGAATAGAAAAGGCAGAGCCACTGAAATCCACTGCCGAGGGGAGCAGCGGGGAGACAAGAGAGGTCTGCTGCGCCCTGTGGGTAGCTCCCTGGCTGGGGATCAAACTCAGACTGTGGCGGTGATAGTTCTGAGACTCAACCCCTAGGCCAAAAGTCTAAGATGACTTTTTTTTTTTAAGATTTATTTATGCACACAAGAGCTGGGGCACAGACCAGAGATGCGGGGGGCAGGTGAGAGGATTCACCAGAGACAGAGTGGGGAGCAGAACAGGCAGAAAGACCGAAATCCACTGCTGAGGGGAGCAGCGGGCAGACAGGAGAGGTCTGCTGCGCCATGTGGGTTTCTCTCTGGCCGGGCGGGGTTCAAACTCGTGCTGCAGAGGCTGAGGATTGCTTCATAGTGCAGTGCTTCCCCTTGCACCACCAGAGAGGCCTAAGATGACTTTTTTTAAGTTTTTATTGGTGTGGAGTTTTATTTGAATTCCTCATAGGCAACAAAAAACAAAGAACCCAATCAAAAAATGGGCCAAGTCCCAACTAGACAGTTCTTCGAAAGATGCCCTGAGGGCCTAGCGGCAGAGGAAAGCTGCTCAGCCTCACTGACTAGAAGGGGCTGCAAAGGGCACCACGCTGAGGTGGCACCTCTCCCGGGAGGGGCTGCCCACAGCAAAAAGAACAGAAACAATAAATGTTGGGGAGAAAGGGAGCCTCATCCGCTGTGGAGGGAATGTCATTCGGTGCAGCCTCTATGGGAAACGGTGTGGAGATTACTTCAAAACAGAAGCACCAGGCGACCTCCCTGGTGGCACAAGGGGTTAAGTCTCAGCACCATGAAGCTGTCCACAGCCTCTGCAGCGTGAGTTGGATCCCCAGCCAGGGAGCTACCCACATGGCGCAGCAGACCTCTCCTGTCTGCCCGCTGCTCCCCTCAGCAGTGTACTTCAGTCAGTCTGCCTGTTCTGCTCCCCACTCTGTCTCTGGGGAATCCTCTCACCCCCCACAGCTCTGGCCTGTGCCCCAGCTCTTGTACGCATAAATAAATAAATCTTTAAAAAACAAAGAAAGTGGAAGACAGATACCAGATGGTCTGACTTATCTGTGAAATATAAATAAGCAAACAAACTGGCAGAGTAAAAAATAATTCTTAGACTCTGGAAAATGCGCTGGTTACCGGAGGGAGGGGGAGGAGGGCGGGGGGCAGCGGAGGAAGGGGCCAGGCCACCGGTAAGGGAATTCCGGTGGCGGGTGAGCGAAGTGTGTGCACATGGGGGTGAATATGCGCCCCCGAGTTATACAGCTGTGTGAAGACCACGCGCGTCCACGTGCAGACGAGCTTCCAGATGCGCCCGGCCCTCTGGATGAGGCGCCAACAGGCAGCAGGGTCTTTACAGAGGACGGGACCTTGCGGTGTTAGGGTCAACCCCGGGAACGCCTTTTTCTTTCTGTCAGTGAGAAACGGGCCCATAACCCACTTTTGGGCAAAAAAAAAAAAAAAGACACAAGAAGAAAACTCCTGGAAAGCAGGGGCTGAATTGTGCCCACTGAAAGTGAGCTCTTTGGGGACCAAAGCCGCTCTCTCTCTTTTTTTTTTTTAAAGATTTATTACTTTGTGCATGCAGAGCTGGGGCACAGGCCAGAAATGCGGGAGGTGTGGGGGCGGGTGAGAGGACCCACCAGAGACAGAGCAGGGAACAGAACAGGCAGACTGACGAAATACACTGCTGAGGGGAGCAGCGGGCACAGCAGGAGAGGTCTGCCGTGCCCTGTGGGTAGCTCCCTGGCTGGCGGGAATTGAACTCGTGCTGCAGAGGCTGTGGACACGGTTGTGTCTCAACCCTTGCGCCACCAGGGTGACCCCTCGCTCTTCTTTTTGCTTTGGGATGAAGTCACGTAGGGAAGTCACACTCGAGTCTGCACCAACCCTCTTGTGACTGAGGCCAAGAGATGTCCGTATGTGGTTCTTGGTGTGCCTGAGTCACTTAAAATCCCCAGAACACTTTGCTTCTTAAAGAAACAACAAACGTCCTCAAGGCTTCACTGATAGCCAGGTTTTCTACTGTGCAGGCCAAGGCATTCCTAACCGACACATCATCCTTCCAGGCTCAGCTTTAAATGTCACTTCCTCAGGGAGGCCTTCCTGAAACCCCCAGATCAACACTTTCCCTAGAACTCTCGGTTTTCCCTGTATACCCGGCAGGGCTGTTTGCTGATGATATTCTTTTTTTTTTTTTTTTAAGATTTATTTTATTTTTAAAAGATTTATTTATTTATTTATACAAGCACTGGGTACAGTCAGAAGCGCGGGAGGGTGAGAGAATTCACCAGAGCCAGAGCGGGGAGCGGAACAGGCAGAAGGACCGAAGGACACTGCTGAGGGGAGCAGCGGGCGGCAGGAGAGGTCTGCGCGCCATGCGGGACCCTCCTCCAGTGGCCGGGGAGCAGCCGGGGATCGAACCGGCGCCGCAGAGGCTGCAGGCAGCTTCGCAACCCAGTGCTCAACCGCTGCACCATAGGGGAGGCCCTTAAAGATTTATTTATTTATGCATACAAGAGCTGGGGTGCAGGCCAGAGGTCTGGGGTGAGGAGAGGATTCACCAGAGACAGAGTGGGGAACAGAACAGGCGGATCTACTGAAATCCACTGCTAAGGGGAGCGGCCGGGAGACAGGAGAGTCTGCTGCTGATGTTTCTTTTTTTTTTTTTTTGAGATTTATTTTATTTAAGTAAGAGCTGGGGTACAGGCCTGAGGCATGGGTGGGTGAGAGGATTCACCAGAGACAGAGTGGGGAGCAGAACAGGCAGATGGACCAAAAGCACTGCTGAGGAGAGCAGCGGGCAAGACAGGAGAGGTCTGCTACGCCATGTGGTTACCTCCCTGGCCGGCAGGGAATCGAACTCGGGCTGCGGAGGCTGCAGACAGTTTCACTGCACTGCGCTCACACCGCTGCGCCACTGGGGAGGCCCCAATGATGTTCTTTCACCCTGACTGTAAAGGCCTGAAAACCAAGAGCACACCCCAGGGCCAGGCCTGAGGGTCTCTAAAGGAAGAGCTTCCTGAACATACCAACAAGCCAACATACCAACATACCACTGGGGCCTCCCCGGTGGCGCAGCGGCTGAACGCTGGGTTGTGAAGCTGCCTGCAGCCTCTGCGGCGCCGGTTCGATCCCCGATCCCCGGCTGCTCCCCGGCCCCCGCAGGAGGGTCCCACATGGCGCACAGACCTCTCCTGCCGCCCGCTGCTCCCCTCAGCAGTGTCCTTCGGTCCTTCTGCCTGCTCTGCTCCCCGCTCTGGCTCTGGTGAATTCTCTCACCCTCCCGCGCTTCTGACTGTACCCAGTGCTTGTGTAAATAAATAAATAAATCTTTAAAAAAAAGAGAGTGAGAGAAACTGGATAAAATCCTGGAGGATGTAAAATAAAATGGGAGTGACTGTGCTTCTCCCAGCCCGTGAAGCCTTCCAGCGCGCCAAGAATCACTAGAGGTTGGGGTGTCCATGGTGAGGACGGGCTGTGAGGGCGGGTCTGGTGCGAGGAAGGGTTGCCAAGGGGTGCTACAGACCCAGCTGGGATTAGAAACCATAAAAGGGCGTTGGCATAAATCGGCCGATCACGAGATTTCCTGCAGCTCTGCTCTGGCATCTGCGTGTGGGAGAAAGTTGGGTAATTAGATTGAGCCCAAGATGGGCGCCCTTAGGACAGGCTGCCTTCTGTTCTTCCCTCTGCCGAAGTAAATAAAAGTAGAAGTGGAATCTCGTTTCCTCTCTCAGTAAATGGAGCCCTCGGGGACGGGGACGCAAAGGCTGCCTTTTGTTCTGGACGGAGACTCTGCCTGGCTGTTCAGCGCTCACCCCAGAGGTCGTTCCTCATCTCTGAGTGCCGTGGGGGGGCTTGAGCAGGATCCGTGAATTTCCTCACGCATGTGCAACCCTGCGTGTGTGTGTGAGTGTGTGTGCACACGCATGCGCATGCCTAGGAGGGCGTTTATAGCTTTCACAGATGCTCGAAGGGGCCTGGGATGGAGAAAGGCCGGACTTGGGTAGACTTGCGAGCTGGGGCCACCACGGGGTTCCCTGTGGGGATCGGGGCTCCGCTGGCTGAGAGCGAGCGCCCCGCTTATTGACAAGACCTGGCGCGGGGAGCGGGAACGCGTCAGAGGCCTCGGCTGCACCGCGCAGCCCTCAGCCTTCTCGGCCCTCAGGTGGGGTTATCAGCACGACTCCCGGGCTCGCGGGGCCCTGGCGAGGATGAGTCACCCGCGTTGACACGGGCAAATGCTTCCAGCCTGGGCCCCGCCGAGTCGGGGTCGCCTCTGCCGGGACCCGGGACGAGGGACGCGCCCGGACGTCGCGGGCCCCGGCGGAGCCAGGGGTGGCGTCCAGGAGGCGCGGGTTCCGTGCAGCCTCTGCCAAACCCAAAAGCTCCGTCTTGTCTGTGTGGCCCCGGCAAGTCCCCGGGGGCGCTGGGCCTCGGTTCTTTAGCCCGGGCCGCAGACCTGGGGGGCCTGCCCTGGAGCAGGGGTGCCGTGGGCCCCGACAGTGACTGGCCGCGGCCCGTGTTGTTGCCCTTGTTGTTGCCCAGGCGCCTCCGGGCCTCCCTTCCCGGCGGTTCCGGCCTCCCCTGCCTGGGCCTCCCCTGCCTGGGCCTCCCCTGCCTGGAACCTTCAGGCCCCACAAAACTCCTTCCCGCCCGCCTGGTGCTTCCCGGTGGCCCTTGGGGTGGAGAATTGAGAGTAAATGAGGAACCCCAAGGTCCTTCAACCCGCACCTTGCTCCGTGGGCCCCCATGGGAGCCCCCCTCGCTCCCTCCCCACCCTGGGGAACCGCTCACCACCCGCCGGGCCTTCCTCACCCGGGCCAGCTCCGGCTCCAGCGGCCGGTGCGGGAAGGCGCGTGTCCTCGAGGCCTGCAGGCCCCCGCCGCCCAGCCTGCCCCTCTGGCCCGCGCCCCGGTTCTCTGGAGCCGCCGCGTGAAGGCGAGAAGCCCTCCAAGAGGCCGAGCCCGGCGTTCTCAGGTCCCCGGAGGGGTCCCCGGCTCTGGGCTACCCCGCAGGCCCGAGGCGAACAGCGCCCTGCAGCCGCCTGCCCAGCGGCGCCCCCTCAGCACAAGACCCCCACAGCCGGGGGGCAGGCGCGCCGGGGGGCGCCGGGCCTGGCCTGGGCAGCGCCTCCCAGGCAGAGAGACCGCAGCTCACCGCCCGGAGCCCCCCGCGTCCCGGACCCCCGCGTCCAGGCGCCCCCGCTTCTGGGCAGCTCGGGCTGCTGCGGGATCCGAGGGTTAGTCTGGGCTCGGCCCGCCTGCTCCGCGCGGGGTGGTCACCCCCCTCTGCCCGCACCCTCCGGCTCGTCTCCCGCGGGGCGCCCCCTTCTCCCGAGCCCAGGCCGCGACCGGGGGCGCAGAGCGGGGGGCTGGACGGTGAAGGACCCTTCGCGGACCCGCAGGACGCCCCGCTTGCCCCGCCCGGCCCAGCTCAGGTGCCCGCGCCCCAGCGGCCGGACGAAGGGCCTTGGGGTCCCCCCCACCCCCACCCCCGGCCGAGCCCGCAGGACCGGCAGGAGCGCGGCCGCCCGGGGGCAGCCTCGGGCCCGGGCAGCGGCCTGAGCCCGGCGGGCACGCGGGGGTCCCCGAGAGCGGCTGGCGGGGCCGGGGCGCCGGGCACCGCGGCGGGAAAGGCGGGCGCGGGCCGGGCTGGGGAAGCGACCGGCCGGCGGGGGCCCCGCGGGGGGCGCAGAAGAAAAGAAAATGGGAAGATGCCCGGGAGAGAAGGGGCGCCGGGAAGTCACGGCCCGGGAGGGGCCCCGGGGGGCGGGGGCCGAGCTGGCGGCAGAAGGCGCAGCGGAGACCCGCGGGGCGGCCGCCGGGTTCCCAGGCAGAGGACACAGCCCGGGCGGAGGCGCCAGGGACCCCGCATGTGCCGTGAGGAGAAGGCGGGTGGGCTGAGGGGGTCGCAGGGGAAGTGGAGGATGCGGGGTGCAGTGAGATGGAGGACGGGGCGGGGGAGCTGCAGAGCGCTGCGCCCCCTCCCTGCCCAGGGGGCCTAACCCCTGCACGGCCTAGTTCAGCTACGCCTGGGCCCTGCAGTGAATTCTTTCCCTGGAGGGCAAAGGACCCTCTTCCTAGGCCCGGGCCTGGAACATCTCCAAGCGGCCGCCCCAGGAGAGGGCGGGCGGGAGAGGCAGGTGTGAAGTCCAGGGCGGGGCAGAGACAAACCTGCAGGTCTCACCTGGCCCCACCCCGCCCAGCCTGACCTGTGCTCACTGCCTGACAATACGGAGCTTGTCCTGAGCGTGGGGAGGGGGGCAGGGGGTGGGGAGCGGGTGGTGCCCTGAGCCTGCCAGGCGCCGGCCTGTGGAGAGGCCTCCCAGCCCCAGCAGGTCTTCACTGTGTCTAGGCTCTCCGGCCTTCTCTGGCCGCCTCTGCGGCTCTGCTGTTCCTTCCACTCCTGCTTCTCTGCTGCTGCTGGCGCCCCTGTGACGCCGCCCTTCAAAGCCCAGTCTCAGCCCAGGTGAATCCCATCTACCTACGCCCCACCCCACTGCAGGTGCCGCCATCAGGCGTGCATTCGGGACCGCAGGGATCCATCATCCATCCTGATGGCAGGAGGGCACAAAGCCTGATACACAGGCCATGTCTGTGGGCACTTTTTTTTTAAAGGTTTATTTTATTTACTTATGTATGTAAGAGCTGGGGTGCAGGCCAGAGGTGCAGGGGGTGAGAGGATTCACCAGAGACAGAGTGGGGATCTGGCGGATCCACTGAAATCCACTGCTGTGGGGAGCAGCGGGCAGACAGGAGAGGTCTGTGGTGCCCTGTGGGTAGCTCCCTGGCCAGGGATTGAACTTGCGCTGCAGTGGCTGCGGACCGCCTCACAGTGCTGAGACTTAACTCCTGCGTGTGAGCCAGGCATGTTCAGTTAAAAGCCCAGAGCCTGAGGACAAGGGCGGGGACAGTCCCTTGCACACAGTAGACTTCATGAGGACACAGTTTATCTGTGCTCAGGGAATGAAACCAGTGATTCTTCGTTTACCCCAGATGGGGCCTGAGCCACTTGGGAGCCTGGGGCCAGGAGGCAGCACACAGGTCTGCAGGCCCTGCAGCGCCAACCCCTGGGCCAGTCCTCTGTAAAATCGGGCTGGCCTGTCCATCCCTGGCCCCTCCAGTTCGGAAGGGCTGAACCTTGCTTTGAAAAAAAGCATAATGAGCGCCTTCTGCTGGGTGCTGGTTATGGGAAGGCCTCGCCAGCCCTCTCTCTGCCCCAGAGCATTGCGGGAGCTGCAGGGCCCTTCCTGGCAGCCATGGCAGGAGGAAGCAGAGGCCTTAACTGACGTCAGGTGGTTGAGGAGCGCAGAGACACCACTGTGAGCTCAGAAGCGGGGGTCTTCCTTCTGCTGTGTCCCTGGGCCGACGCTTCCGGGCCAGGGACTCTGGGGCCCATCTGGAATGTGATGTGGAGAGAATCACGGCAGCCAGCCTGGAGCGTGGGGGCTGGACATGAGGCAGTGAGCACGACCAACACACGCAACCCCTGAAAGCACAATGGGGACGGCAGAGGCCCAGAAATTTTGCTGGGGCCACTGACGACTGAGAGTTCAGGCCCTCTGTCCCCGGGGCCCGCGAGCTGAGAGCTGAGCTGGCCTGGCCTGGCCTCCGCCCGGGCCTCCACCCTCTGGTCTGACTTCAGGTCCGTGGTATGTACAGCGTGGCCTCACGTTCTGGACCGTGCACCAGCGCTCCCCTCGCCCTCCACCCTCTTAGGGCTCACTGGCCTCGTGGATTCAGCGCTCCCGCCTCAGTTTGCGCCCTGCGTTCACGTGGGCAGTGGCTCAGTGGACATTCCCCAACATTTCGCTGGCTTCTCCTCTCTGCATGCACAGGGGTGACACGGCAGCGCGGAATCCCTGGTGCTGGGCCCTGTGAGGAACACCCAAAGGTGTAAGGCCAAGCCCCTGGTCTGAGGAATTTGTGATCTGCCCAGAATCTCACGACTCGTCAGGGGCCGTGTGGGTCTCCAGCCGAGTGCCGTGGGGGGCGCGGCCGGTCAGGACAGTGGAACCTTCTCGGCAGAGGTGGCGCTGCTGGGGGGCAGGGCCATGGGGAGTGGCTCAGAGGCCGTGAGCAAGTGTCACGTGTCGCTGGGACCACACAGGTGAGCAGGGCTCAGTCAGGTGTGGCCGCAGGATGGCCAAGGACACAGACCACGTGAAAGACGCCAAGTCTTGAGGCTAAGAGGCCGGATTCACGTCTCTGACGATGTGGAATCTAGTCTGGTCTTGCCGGAAATGTCACGATCTTTTTACCTGTGAAGTGAAGGGCCCAGGGGCTGACCTCACCCTAGTCACTCTGGCGACTCCTGTACCTCCAACCCCCACCATTACCATGACCCCTCCCGGAGCCTTCAAGGGCCATGAGGGCTGGTGACTCAAATGGCCTCCGTTCGGCAGCTCCTTGACACGGTCCACCTCAAGAGACGAGATGGTCGTCACGTTGGACTGACCGGGGGTGAGGCCCCCTCAGCGTGCTCTTCGGAGTCACACCCACTCGGTTAGGGACTTAGGGACATGGTCACCCCCTCAGGCTCCTGGGCAGGAACCCTGCACCTCTGGGAGCTCCCATGGGTGTCCCTGGGCCCCTGCAGCCCTCCCAGAGTTCGTGCTGGGTGTGGGCCTCTGACAGGCAGCTGACGGTCTCTGGCCCCAGGATAAGACTATCAGGCTGTGGAATACCATGGGCGTGTGCAGACTCGGCCTGGGGTGAGGCTGCTGGGAGAGGGCACCTCGTCTGCTTCTCACCCAAGCCTCATCTGCTTCTCACCCATGGGTGGGACGAGCTGATGCCTCCCAGGGGCAGCACCTCCATGTGCTGGCTGTGCCTCCAGGCCCAGCACCAAGCCCTGGGGCTTGGAGGGCGAGGGGTCATGGACAAGCCGAAGCAAAAGCTATCAGTGCCAGGGGCCTCCCTGGTGGCGCAGGGGTTAAGTCAGCACTATCAAGCTATCAGCAGCCACTGCAGCACAAGTCCGATCCCTGGCCAGCGAGGGAGATACCCACATGGCGCGGCAGACCTCTCCTGTCTCCTGCTGCTCCCCTCAGCAGTGTACTTCAGTCAGTCTGCCTGTTCTGTTCCCCACTCTGTCTCTGGTGAGTCCTCTCACCCCCCACACCTCTGGCCTGTGCCCCAGCTCTTGTCTGCATAAATAAAAATAAATAAATCTTTAGAAGAAAAAAAAGCTCTCGGAGCAGCAGCAGGGAGGCAGAACCCCCACCCGTGGCCCTGCGGGCAGGATTGCTGGCGGAGGCTCTGCCCGCGGCACAGCCAGCGAGGGGAGAGTGGCCGTGGCCGTAGGCCCCCGCCGGGAGCACATGCAGAGGCTTCGAATACAAAACTGGTTTCTGAAAAAATAAAATAAAACTGATCTCTGATGTTTCATATTAGTCTGAAATAAAGAGAGAAAAAGGACTAAAGGTGCCCCAGGAATTTTGAAGACCAGTCCCCGAAATAGGAGTGAGGCGGCGAGGGAGCAGGCCCGGGAGAAGCCTGCTCTAGGCTCGGCGTCTACGTGAGTTTGCAGCGGCGGGAGGCGGGGAGAGCCATCAAGAGCAGCTCTGCCTCTCACTCCCCCAGCCCAAGCTCTTGTTACAGATCCGAACAAAGGAACCAGAAAGTAGCACGCAGGGGTCCCGCTGAACCGTCCGGGGTCTTTGCTGGGGCATCCACTGCCCCCCACCCGCTCCCCCAGTGCCCGAAGCTGCCTCAAGGGGAGAACGAGAAGAGGAACTGGCCTTGGTCCCAAGAGCTTTGTCAGCTTCTCCGGCCGTGAGGAAACACCCTCAGCATCACCCACACAGTTCTCTGGAAGCCTGTGGAGCTGCGGGTGCCGAGTGCCGGGGGCAAGGGTGGGAAACCCCTAATTGACCCTTCAGTTTCCTCGGCCCAAGGGAAGGAGCCTCGCACAGCAGTTAGGCTGTTGCTGTTCCTGTTCCCGAGAGAGCAGCTGAGTGTGGTGCCTCGCGCCCTTGTCGGGCGAGCAGACCCAGCAGCTGCTCACCAGCAAACCCGCCGCGAGCGCTTTCGAGGGGCCGCACCTGGCGGCACAGGGTGCCCGTGGAGTCAGAGACAAGCCGCGGTGGAGACCCGGCACCTGTGCTTTCAAACCTCTGTAGAAGACGGTGGGTCACACCCAGGTGGCCCCCGGGAGAGAGCGACGGGTGGGGTGTCGGGGCTGGAGGGGGCCGGACGGCAGTGGGCGGCAAGGGCTCGTTCAGGGGGGAGACTGAGCCGGGCTTGGAGGAGGAGCCGCAGCAGCGGAGAGGAAGGGGTGAGGCCACAGGCCCTGGCAGGCGGGGCGCTGCCTGTTTGGGGGTGAAGCTGGAGAGGCCGACAGAAGCCACGGGGCACAGGCCGTGAGTGCCAAGCTCCCACCCCGGGACTGGATCCTGAAGCTGCCAGGAGCGGGGAGGAGGGGAGCAGCCCTGGCAGCCTCTGCGCTGAGCCCGGCCTGCAGGCGGCCCCGGCCTGCAGGCCTCCACCTGCCCACGGGCTCTGCTTCTGGCGTCACGTTCTCCCCCGCGTTGGTGTCCTGCCCGTCTCTGGCCGCGGCTTTGCATTTGGGCCCTTGTCCCTGGAGCTCTCCCGCGTCTGCCTTTTCCTCCTCCAGCGCCACGTCAAGATTAGCTTGACCGGGCCGCCCTGGGGGCGCAAGGGGTGGAGCACAGCGCTGTGAAGCTGCCCGCAGCCGCTGCAGCTCGAGGGCCATCCCGGGGCCGGCCAGAGAGCAACCCATGGCGCACAGACCTCGCCTGCCTCCCCTCAGCGCTGTATTTCCGCCTGTTCTGCTCCGCCGCGGACGGGTCAGCTGAGGAAGTTCCTGCCGTTCACGAAGCCTCGGAGTCTAAATGCATTTGCAGCGGGGGAGGCTGGGGAGAGGCATCGAGACCAGCTCTCCGCCTTCCACTCTCCCAGCCCAGGCTTTCATGACAGAGATGAACAGAGGAACCAGAAAATAGCCCGCAACTGTGTTTTTCCTTATACAGATGAAAAAGGTACGGCATGAACCACGTTTTCCTGGGCAGTGGGGAACATGCGCAGAAGCCCGCACAGCCTCAGAGAACAGGAGTCAGTTCTGGGAAGTTCTGTTCGCAGAGTAAACAGGTTCTCTCCAAAAACTCCAGCTCCCTTTAGGACAGCAGGCTCCCAGCACTGCTCCCACTCTGTCTCTGGAGAATCGTCTCACCCCCTGCACCCCTGCCCCTCTGGCCTGCACCCCAGTCCTGTAGGCATAAATAAATGAATCTTAAAAAAAAAAATTAGCTTGACCCCAAACTGGCTTTCTCTAGAAAGGCTGGATGCTTTGAGGCACGAAAGTTAGATTCCTGGGGGGGGACCCCGAGGCAGTCCTGGGGTCAGTCCTGTCCAGGGATGGCCCCTGGAGAACAAGCCACTCTGGAGGCTCAGGTGCGGCTGGGACGCACTTGGACGCTGGTCCTTGGGGTGGGCCTGGGCCTCCCCTCCCTGCCCTGCTCTGCGGCCCCAGAGACCTTCCTCAAGCCCCGGCAAGGCCACGTCACCTCCAGAACCCGCCTGTCTGTTCACCTCTGCTGGGCTCGGAGAACTCCTTAATCTCCCTGGAATGAGGCGAGGAGCTGGAAATCTGACCCAGTCGTCACACGGCCCTCGGCGCTCTCCGGGAGCCTGTGCGCTGCCGGCACCGTCTGACCGGGACAAACGCGCTGGTTCCTGCTCGGGACTCGCATGTGCCGTCGGCCCGGACGAAGGCCAGGGCGGCCAGGGCGGCTCCAGCCCCACCGAGGAAGCTACAGGGAGCGGAGTCTCTAGAAACGCTGGAGTCCTCGGGCCACCAGGAGGCAGCGCCACCCTCCCCGTGGGGCCTCGGCTCTGGGGCCTCGCCCTGCCGAGCCTCCGCCAGCCCCGAGCTCCCGGCCAGGAGCCCCGCGCCCAGGAGCTGCCCCCCACCCCCAGGCGCCGCGGGCTGCCAGGTGTCTGCATAGGAAGACCGCCCGCGCAGCGCCCCACACCGCCCACCCCGCCCACCCCGCACGTCGGGCGCTGCCCACCGGCCAGGGGAGCCAGGGCACCGTCAGCCACCCGGCCGGCTCCCAGGGCATCACCATGCGCTCGACGCCGTCACGCACTTTGGGGCACATCAGCCAGAAACACAGGGAACAGCTTCATCAGTCATCACGCTGACCCGCCCGTCACACGCGAGCTGCCAACTGTCCCAGTTCTCGGGTGACACGAGGCGGCTGAGCTGAGGCTGCTGTTACTCCAGTTTCAGAGACGCTTGGGCTGCCTGAGGTCACACAGCTCCCAACTGGCAAGACTGGAAGACGGACTCGGGGGGATCTGGGTGAGACAGCGCCCCCCGCATGAGCCCCTTCCGGACACAGGCCCAGGAAGCCTGGAGGCGGCGTGTTGCTCGGGAATGTTCTATTAGACCCTTTTTTGTAGAAGAACTGAGGTATAGACCAGAGGTGCGGGGGGTGAGAGGATTCCCCAGAGACAGAGTGGGGAACAGAACAGGCGGATCCAAGGAAACACACTGCTGAGGGGAGCAGCGGGGAGACAGGAGAGGTCTGCTGTGCCCTGTGGGCAGCTCCCTGGCCGGGGATTGAAATCAGGCCATAGCGGTGCTGGTGCTGAGACCTAACCCGTAGGCCACCAGGGAGGCCCAGAATGTTCTCTAAGATTCTAAGGATAAGTTGCGTGGAAGCCTGTGTCGGGGCCGGGTGCTGGCCAATTGTTCCCCATCTCTGGCAAGTCATCACTGTATTAAATCTGTAAAACAGTTATGTTGAGTCTCTCCTGGAGGAAGGGCATCATCTGAGGAATCCCCTCAACTCGGCACACAACGAATATCCTCAAACACTCCGGAGGCCTCACCAGAAGCGGTGGTTGGGTCCGCGCTTCCCCAACGCCAAGACGAGTTCAAACCCCTTGACGCAGTTGTCGGACACCAACGACGCTGTGAACCCGACGGCTGCCAAGGTGATGTCCGGGCAGCTCCCCGGACTCCGTAAGCCTCTACCCCTGTCTTCAGAATGTCCATTGGCAGCAGATGCGTCACCCATCATGGGCTGCATGGAGGCCACTCGGCCAGCGAGGACCCTGTGGCCACTGGGGCACCAAAATGAGGCGGATTCTGCCTTTGGGACTTTCTGACCAAACTGAAGGCGCCCCGCGCGGTGACCGGGAGGCCAGAACATCCCGTCCACTTCTTGGTCCTCACTCATCGAGTGGGTCACATCCTGTTTCATCATCCCACAGTCAGCTCAGCCGTGACGGTGCAAGATGACAACTGGAAAGTGCTGGAACGTGGCCAGCGCCGAGGCAGGCACGCTCTTCTGCTCATCCGTGGGTTAGCCCACAAGCATGCATTAAACGCCTACTGTGTGCACAATATCAAAGGTAAACAAGCGGGTGGGTCCCTGGAGAGGACAGAGGACAACAGGCTGCTCTTCTAACTGGCCGGGGAACGGGTGACCTGGGCCGAGGCAGAGCCTGAGGTCAGGAGAACGTCATTGGGACGAAAACAGGCGAAGCACCGTTGACACTGGGACCAGCCGGGAGCAGAGAACAGAGCTGCTGGCTCTTCTAGAACAAAGGAGCTGAGCACACCCTGATTCTGAGAGGCCGAAAGGCAAACACCGGCTTGCTGGAGTGGCTGCTATGACCACAAGCCGAAGCCAGTTTCACATTTGCTTCAACCCCACCTGCACACGCTGGAGCTGGCCTCAGCGAAGGCTTGGAGCAGGGACAACGTCTCACGGAAAACATTAGCTCGTATTGTAGCAATTCAATCACATTAGCCAATTACATGAATCAAATGAATGTAATTAAATACTGCATGAAGTAGTCATTAAATGTTATTCAATTCATCACAAATAAAACTTCCTTAACTTGCCATCAGGAAAAAAAAATTATTAAACAAGCTCAGCTAGCTCCCCTCAGCAGTGTACTTCGGTCCTTCTGCCTGCTCTGCTCCCCAGTCTGGCTCTGGTGAATTCTCTCACCCTCCCGTGCTTCTGACTGTACCCAGTGCTTGTGTAAACAAAACAAACAAATAAACAAATAAATAAATAAAACATGCCTCTATTTAAAAAAAAATCCTTTAGGGCCTCCCCTGTGGCGCAGCGGTTGAGCGCTGGGTTGAGAAGCTGCCCGCAGCCTCAGCGGCACCGGTTCAATCCCCGGCTGCTCCCCGGCCACCGGAGGAGGGTCCCACATGGCGTGCAGACCTCTCCTGCCGCCCGCTGCTCCCCTCAGCAGTGTACTTCGGTCCTTCTGCCTGCTCTGTTCTCCGCTCTGGCTCTGGTGAATTCTCTCACCCTCCTGCGCTTCTGACTGTACCCAGTGCATGTATAAACAAAACAAACAAACAAACAAACAAATAAATAAATAAATAAACATGCCTCTATAAAAAAAAAAACAAAAAAAAAACCTTTATCTCAGCTTTCTTTAAAAAAAAAAAAAAAAACAAGCTCAGCTAAATTTCTCAAAAATTTGAACAGTAAACAACATATGCAGGGAGCGGCTTCTAGCTGTGAGATTTGGGGCAAAGTACTGAATTTCTCTGTCTTTTTTTCCAAATGCGTTAGAATGATGCCTCACCCAGGTAAGGGGTGAGGTCTTAGCACGGCCCAGGGCCCAGAATGAGGACCATTAACGTCAGTTATATTGTTATTATGAAGCCACCTTGCTAAGCTCAGAGTCGGACCAATACTCAGACGTCCCCTCTCTTTGTCCTTTATCTGTCCTACCCCTAAGAGCTACTTTTGGGTGAATGTCTACTTGTAAGAAACCCCTTTTTTTTTTTTAATAAATTTTATTTTTATATTCCCCATACAATTGCAACCCCCTTATTTTGACCCCAATCCCTCCTTTCCCCGCCCCCCACCCTCCATAGAGTGTCTCTGGTTCATAGTTTTTGTTGATTTTGATTTTCACTTTCTTATAGTTATTCATTTTCCTGGTCCCTTATTTAAGTTTTCTAGATTCCTGCTATGAGTGAGACCATCCGGTATTTTTCTTTTACTTTCTGGCTTATTACGCTGAGCATGATCCCTTCCAGCGCCATCCATGTTGCGGCAAACGGCATGTGTTTATCTTTTTTGAATGCTGAGTAATATTCCATGGTATATATGTACCACATCAAGAAACCCCTTTTTATCCTTGAGATAGGGCCCACATTTGATGTGGTGCTGCACAATTGCTGAGGCAGGGGAAAGTCTCATCTTTATGCAATATTTTCCGACCCCCAAGTCATGGGAGGTGACAGCTGTAAACCCCACGAGCTCTTTGGTCCCCAGCCACTTCTTAATGGAAAGGGCTATTTCTGACCTCCAGCTCGTGGCAGCTACAAATGTCAAAGGTGGAAATTTTCTCTTCTCCCAGGCTCCCTTCCCGCTCTGCTGTCCTCAGTCCCACCTTCTTGTGCCGTAGCTGAACTCCCTGTAGATAAGTGGACGCTGGTGGCATGTGACAAGGGGTCCCTGACCTAAATTATCTCCCTCTGCCTGTGGACTGGCCATTTCACTGCCCACGTTGCACTCTGACGTCTGAGCCCAAGGGCTTCCCTCTCCAAGCCCAGACTATAAATATGCCCCGGGCTTAGGACTATTTGTCTCCAAGAGTCCTCAGATAAACCACTCTTCCTGGGAGCGGGAGCTTTAACCCATAATCTCCCGAGCTCTTTAGCAACAGGGCACAGGACTTAGATGTTTGAAGGATCAGTGCAAGGTGGAGGCCGGCAGGCAAGTCTGAACAGCAGTCATGTTTTGGGGTGTATCAGGTGTCTTAAAGTTGTTCTGCTGCTATCAATATTTTCGAAACTTTTTAAATATTGTAACATCAGTACTTTATAACTCCTCCTGAAAAATAAAAACACAAAGGTAGAAGCTTTAACGATGTTGTTCTGCATCTCCACAAAATAAAGGGGTCTCAGCTGCCTCCTGCCAGCTTCCTCAGGGGTGGCTGAGTCCTGGCCCCTGGGCCTAGTTTGTTTGTCCTGTAGCATTCCCATTCAGATATTAACCCTTCAAAACAAAAAACAAGTACAAAATATGAAAAATATATAGATGATACAAAAGTAGTCCTTGTCTTGAAAAAACTTGTGGATTTATTGAGAAAGCAAACTATGCATGCGAAACGTCACGTCAGGATACAATTCTTACATTTTTAAAATATTTTATGTTTCCACTTTTTTTTTTAAGATTGATTGATTGATTTATACAAGCACTGGGTACAGTCAGAAGCGCGGGAGGGTGAGAGAATCCACCAGAGCCAGAGCGGGGAGCAGAGCAGGCAGAAGGACCGAAGGACACTGCTGAGGGGAGCAGCGGGCGGCAGGAGAGGTCTGCGCGCCATGCGGGACCCTCCTTACCACATCTATATTTTAACATAACTAGTAACATAAGCAACATTGGGGGTAAATACTGGGACATGCAAACATACAGGGTAAAAAAGCAAAAGCCTGTTTTAATCCCCCCCCCCAGAGCCCCTGGGGTGTCGCCCATCGAGAGTCGGGTGGGTCCTTCCAGACGACTGGGGCAGAGGCAGCTCCGGGCCGCGAGCCACCAGCCCAGCCCGAGGACGAGGAGCCGCCGCCGGGGGCCTGAGTGTCCGTCCGGGCCGCGCTGGCACGCGCGGGTGCTGGGTTCGAGGCCCGGGCCCTCGAGATGGCGCGAGTGGAAAAAGCAGACACACCCAGCCTCAGAAGAGGCCCCCGGCTGGTCGGAATCGCGGGGCTCACGGGCCGACTTGGGGAGACAGGGCTGACCGGCTCGCGGGGGAGGCGAGGGCCGGCACCGGGGCGAGGGGCGGGGGGGCGCTCGGGCTCTGCGCGCACAGCCCCGTCCGGGGCGCGGGGCTCGCCTCGCCGCTGGGCCCCCCCACGTCCGGCCACCAGCGCCCCGCGGCCGCCCCTCTTGGGCAGGACACGCCCGACCCGGGGACGTGCCGGCTGACGCTGCCCCCGAGCTGCGGGACCGCCCCGCCCGGGCCCTCGAGCCAAGCGCCGGCTCCCGCCGGGTGGCCGAGCCCGCAGCCCCGCGTGGGTGGGCGCCGCGGCTCCGGGCCGGCGGGGGCGGGGCCTCCCGAGGGCGGGGCCTGCTGTGGGGGCGGGACCTGGGCGGGCCCGGGCGGGGAGGGAGGGGCGGGGCCCGGGCGGGGAGGGGCGGGGCCCGGGCGGGGAGGGGCGGGGCCCGGGCGGGGAGGGGCGGGGCCCGGGCGGGGGCGGCAGTGTCCGCAGCGCGGCTCTGGGGCCGAAGCGGCCGCCGCGGACCGAGGCTGCTGGAGGGAGCGCCGGGGCGCGGAAGGGTTAACGGGCTCCCGGGGCCGCGCGAAGCAGGTACAGACCCCCTCTGGGGCCCCGGCCCGGGCCGCACCCCCCGGCCCCGCTAGAGCCGCCGTCCCCCCCCCGCGACGCCCGCGCCCCCCCCCGACCCCGGGCGCGACCCCGCAGCCGGGCCCGCCGAGCGCGAGGGCAGGGCCGGTCCGCGGGGCCCTGGCGCTGCCCGCGCGCGGGGAATCAGCCAAGATTCCTGCTCAGTCACATAGCGCAGTTGGACACACGGCCCGGCTCCTGCACGCGCCGCCCTCCCGCCCCTCCGCGCGGAGGCGCGCCGGCTGCTGCGCCTGCACCCCGAGCCGGGACGGGGCGCCCCGAGGGCGGCGCGCGGGGCCCCCGCTGCGGCGCGGCCCGACGACTCCACCTGCTGGGGGTCCCCCAGGAGCCGCGCGCGGGGCGCAGCCCGGATCCGGGAGCTCCGACGAGGACAGGGGCGCTCACCGCCGGCCCGGCCCGCGCCCATGGCCCCCCGCCCGGCCGCCGCGACCCGAGTCCCAGAGGTGGGTCCTCCCAGGGGGAGGGGTCGGCCCTGCCCGGCCTCCTCCTGACCCCTCCCCAGCCTGGCGTGCGGGCGGGAGCCCCGGCTGCCCAGGCCAGGGTCGTGCCTGGCACCCGCGCGCCACTTCACACTCTCCTCTCCTCTGCGCGCCCCGGGCACTCGGACACCCGTGAGAGGGGCACGAGAAGGGGTAAAAAGCACAGATGCGTGTCTGTTTCCACGGTGGAGGGGGTGTCGGCCCCCAGCCCGGCTGTGCAGGGGGACAGGGTGGGACTTTTCCAGCAAGGGAGCCAGGCCTGGCTGGGGCCCCAGAGGCTCACGTCACCCCCTCCCCCCACCCCCTTCTCCAGGGAACTGCCAGAGCCAGAGCCCGCGCAGTGTGGGATTATGTGTACCGGGCAGCCCTGGAGGGACAGGAGACAGGGCCGGGCAGCGGAGGGAAGCGCAGGCAGACGGGCAGGGAAGGGCAGTGACCTCCCCCCTGTCTGTCCGTCCTTCAACCTCCAGCAGCAGCGTCAGGCAGGGCGTCAGGCAGGGCGAGCCCTTTGGGTGGCGGAATGCCGGCCACTGGAGCCCTTGCCCCCCCCCCCCCACCGTCAGGGTGGAGTGGCTGACCTCAGCCCGGGCCAGCGCGGCCGCCCCTTCCCACCCTTTGGGGCTCAGGCTCATCTCTGCGGCCTCCCTTCAAGTCCCTGGGTCCTGGGGTCTCGGGGAAGGGGGCGAGGTGAGTGTCACCGCCCCGGCCACATTCCCGCTGCCCCCAGCTGGCCCACCTGGCACCGGCTCCTTGGATCCCTTCCCCTGTGCCTTTCGGATCCAACAGAAACATTTTTTTTTCCCTGGAAAGCAGAAGGCGGAGCAGGGTGAGGAGTGGGAGCAGGCAGGGCCGCAGGAGCAGGAGGGGCTGGGGGGCACGAGGGCAGTGGGGCGCGTCCCGCCTGGAGGCCAGGGGGAGGTTCCCAGCCCCCGGCCCACGAGTCCCGGGCGGGCGGGCCTGGACGGGCGCAGCAGCAGCCCTCCCTCCATCTCCCTTCCAGGTCCCCCCAGTCCCTCAGTTGCCCCCAAAATAAGGCCCCAGTGAGCCCTAGAGGGAGTCAGCCCCCAGGAGGGAACCACCTGCTGCCAGAGCAGGGCCCACCGAGCTCTCCCCGGCCTGGAGGCGGCTGGAGGCGGGCAGGGGGCCCAGAGGGAGCACAGCTGAGGGAAGGAACCTCTGGGAGGCAGGGAGGGCAGGGCAGGCCCGCGGGACTCCTTGTCAGCGCCTCGCAGGAGGGCCTGGCATCTCCTCACCGCTCCCCTCCCCAACGTGCGGGGACCCCAGGGGGCGGCAGCTCCCCGGGAGGGCCGAGGGGTGGCCGGGTGGAAACCGTCTTAGAATGAGGTCGTGCTGGCCGCCAGACGGCCCCGGGGGGCCTGGGAAGGAGCAGGGACGGCCCCAGGGCCCGCGGTCACACCGCCCCAGCCGAGCCCCAGGGGCCCCCTCCCGCCTCCCCTGCTCGGAGCATCCCAGCCCGGTGGGCTGCCCTTCCCCACCGCACCCGCACTCTGAGACGCCCTTCCCGGGGTGCTCCTTCCCAGCCCCCAGCTTCTGGAGCCCGGAGGGCGACCGTCGGCTTCCGTCCCTGCGCGCAGAGGGCCCGGGGGCCCGAGTAGCCTGCCGCCCGCGGTCCCCTCTCCTGGCCGCCGCCACCGGGGAGCAATGGAGAAGAGGGCGGGCAGGTAAGAGGGGGCAAGAGAAGGGACATCCCTGAGAGGCTGGGGACGCAGCGAGGAACTTCTGCTTTCTGAGAAGTCGCCTGAGGATGCGGGGAGCCCGGGGGGGCGGTCATGTCGCGACACCCCGGCTCCCAGCAGACATCCCGCCACCTTGGGTTTGCAGGCCCCAGCTGTGTCTGATGCTGTTTCTGTCCTTCCCTCAGCTCTGCCTGGATCAGGAGGTGAGCGGGGGAGGAGAGGCCTGGGCCCTTTCACCTGTGCCCTCGCCCGTCCCCCTTTTCCAGACCAGCTCCCTCAGTCCCTGCCGAACCCAAGTCCCCCCTCTGCCAGCGCACGCGGCCTTGGCCCCAGCTCTGGGCTGCACAGTCTCTACAGCTCCCCGGAAACTCTTCCCAATTTTGTCTGACTTTTTTACCTGACAGGTGTCGCCTGGACACTCCCTGGAGACACCCCCCGAGGAGGGGCAGGGCCCTGAGGGCACCTGGGGCTCTTGGGACCAGTGGGCCTCTTGTTCCCAGCCCTGCGGGGTGGGGGTGCAGCTCAGGAGCCGGACTTGTCAGCTCCCTGCAGCTCAGCTCCACCAGGGCCTGCCTCTCCCTCCCCGGCCCCCAAGACACCCAGACGCCCCGCTCCCCAGGGGGCAGGGCCCTAGGCCCCAGGCCTCCCGAGAAGGCCTCTCCCTGTACAGACCACGTCCTCGGGGGAGAGGTGGCCCACTTCAAGGTCCAGCCCCCCAACTGGGGAGAGAGGAGACCCAGGAGAGTCCAGGAGCCAGGCGGTGAGGGGCTTGGCTCTGAGGGAGGGTGGGCTTGGGGTGAAGCGAGGTGCGGACCAGGATGCGAGGCTTAGGGGGCTTTTCTTGGCGCTGGAAGTCCGGGACGGCTGGGGAGGTGGGTGAGAGGTGGTCGGAGCTGTGACCCCCATCTCTTCTCAACACCTCTCAGGTCCCGGCTCCGCGACCCCATCAAGCCAGGGATGTTTGGTTACGGGCGCGTGCCCTTCGCCCTGCCGCTCCACCGGAACCGGAGGCACCCCCCGAGGCCGCCCAGCTCTGAGCTCTCCCAGCCCCCAGCCCCTCCATCCCTGACTCCGGGGGCAGAGCCGGCCCCCACAAACCAAACCCCTCAGGCTCCGCTCCCTCCTCTAGAACTGTCTGCCCACACCCCGCCTCCCCCAGCAGAACCTCCAAGTCCCAAAGCTGCCCAGACAGAGGTGCCCTCCAGAAGCAGGCCTGCCCCCACCAGAGCCCACTCCGGTGCCCAGGCCTCAGGCACGGCCACCCCCGGGTCCACGCTCCCCCCAGGGAAAAATAGCTCCTTCCACGTGCCCCTTCCGCCAAGAACACCCAGTTCCCAGGGTCAGGCCAGTCCCCGGGGGGCAGAGAGACACCCTAGTCCCGCCCTCTCTGCCCCTCGGGGCCACGGCCAGCAGCACTGGGTGCACCGGAGACCCGGGGGCGGTCGGCACAGGCCCCTCGCACAGGCCGCCCCTCGCCACGCGGACGGCTGGCTGCCCCTGCTCAGCACAGGCCCCCACGCCAGCCCCCGCTGGAGCCTCTTTGCTCCCAGCAGCCCCGTCCCGAAGTGTCCCGGGGAGAGCGAGCAGCTCAGAGCCTGCAGCCAGGCGGTGAGTCCCCGGCCGCCGCCCCCCGGACCCGCTGGCCCGGCCTTGGGCCGGTGCCGCTCGCAGCTCTGGACCCGCGGGGGCCGGCTCTGCACCTTCCCTAGAGGGGGCTGCCCCCCAGATCCAGCCCTGCCCCTGCGCTGATCCCGGGTCCCCCCGCAGCCCTGCCCCCCCGAGCAGCCGGACCCGCGGGCCCTGCAGTGTGCCGCCTTCGACGCGCAGGAGTTCATGGGCCGCCTGTACCAGTGGGAGCCCTTCACGGAAGGTGACTGCCGCGCTGCCTGGGGCGCTGCGCGGGGTGCGGGGGAGACAGGCCAGTGCTCCCCACCCCGAAAGCTTTCCTCCTCCTCCTCGGGGCCCGTCTTCCCTCTTCCTTCCCCGGGCTGGGGTGAGGGGCTGGCCCCAGCGGGAGGCGAGGAGTGCGGACAGGCCCTGCTGCCGATGGAGGGGGACCCGGACACTTCCCCGGGGACTCCACCTGAGCCGGGGTGCAGAGCTGAGGGTCCCGCCCGTGCGGACGCAGGGTGGGCATGCCACGTGCTCCCCGGTGCCACCCGCTGGCCAGCCTGTGTCCACGTGACGCCAAGACGGGCCCCGCGAGCCCTGAGCCAGCACGGCCCGGGGCCTCGACGCCCCAACTGCCCCGACCCAGCCTCTGTGGGCCCCGCCCCAGCCTTTCAGGGCACGGCCACCCAGGCAGCCCTGGGGTGCCCCCCGCGGCTGTTGGGGCCTGCGGGCTTCCGCAGCTACCCCGCGCCAGGGGCCCCAGCTCCCCACCCTCTGCCCTGCCTCAGTCCAGGGCTCCCAACGCTGCGAGCTGAACTGCCGCCCCCGGGGCTTCCGCTTCTACGTGCGTCACACCGAGAAGGTGCAGGACGGGACCCTGTGTCAGCCCGGAGCACTTGACATCTGCGTGGCCGGGCGCTGCCTGGTGAGGCGCGGGGGAGGGGGGCGCACGAGGACGTGGCAGACGCCGCTCAGTTCGCCGCTACAAGGCGGACGCCAGGGGCCGGCGGGAACGGGGTCCGCACAGCGGCAGGCGGGAAGGCACCAAAGCCCCCCGGCCCAAGTGCATCTCACGGGGTGGGGGGGTGAGCCGTGGGGCTGCCGGGCCAGGCTGCAGCCCGTGCCCCTCCTCGGCCCGCTCCCCAGAGCCCCGGCTGCGATGGGATCCTGGGCTCCGGCCGGCGTCCGGACGGCTGCGGCGTCTGCGGGGGCGATGGCTCTACCTGTCGCCTGGTGGCGGGGAACCTCACGGCCCGCGGGGGCCCCCTGGGCTATCAGAAGATCCTGTTCATTCCCGCGGGAGCCTCCCGGCTGCAGATCGCCCAGCTCCGGCCCAGCTCCAACTACCTGGGTGAGCACCCCGTCCCCAGTCGTGGGCCCCACTGCATTGGGGGGCTTCCTTCTGCTCCCAGACGTCATCTGGCACCCGGGCCCGGCCCCCGTGGGAGCTGAGCGTGCGGGCCGGGCTCTGCGGGGGACACGGCGACCGGCCCCTGTCCTCGTCTCCCACCTGCAGCGCTCCGGGGCCCGGGGGGCCGGTCCATCATCAACGGAAACTGGGCTGTGGATCCCCCCGGGGCCTACACGGCCGGGGGCACGACCTTCCAGTACAACCGGCCTCCTCGAGAAGAGGGCGCGGGGGAGACGCTGTCTGCAGAAGGCCCCACCACCCAGCCCGTGGACGTCTACGTGAGCCCGGCGGGCAGCGGGCGGGCGGCGGGCGGGCACCACCGGGGGCGGGGGCCGGGGCGAGCCCCTCTGCGTCTCCTGAACACGCGTCCCCGCCCTTCTCCCCAGATGATCTTTCAAGAGGAGAATCCCGGCGTCTCTTACCAGTATGTCATCTCCTCGCCCCCAATGCTCGAGCCCCCCACCCAGGAGCCCCGCGCCCCCCACCCCCAGCCGGGTGAGGAGACGGACCCCCTGCCAGGAGAGGGGGCTGGAGGGTGGCCCCGGGCCTGCCTCTCACTGCGTGCTTGGCTCCTGCACAGAGATTTTGAGGGTCGAGCCCCTACCTGCTTCGGCCCCCCGGCCCCCCAGGACGCCAGGCGCCCTCCACCGTCAGGTGCGGATCCCACAGATGCCTGCCCTGCTGCGCCCCAGGACACCCCTGGGCTCTCCAGCTGGGTACTGGAAACGAGTGGGGCACTCGGAGTGCTCCGCCTCCTGTGGGAAAGGTGAGGTGCACGCGCTGTCCCGAGCCCCGGGGGCCGCCCCTCAGCTCTGATGCCCCACGGACGCTGGATGCCGGGGGGCCCCGGCTTCCCTCATCCCTTCAGGTGTCTGGCGCCCCATCTTCCTCTGCACGTCCCGCGAGTCGGGAGAGGAACTGGATGAACGTAGCTGCGCTGCGGCCACCAGACCCCCGGTCTCCCCGGAGCCCTGCCATGGCCCCCCGTGTCCCCCATAGTGAGTGTCCCGCAGGGAGACCCAGGGCCCAGGGGGGCGGGCATCCTCAGTGCCCGCCAGGGCTCCCGGGCCTGCGCGCCAGCCGGCCGCGGACACCGTGTCTGCTGAGAAAGGCCCGTCCCGGGGAGCGGGGTCGCCCCGGCTGCCCCCCACCCAGGCGCCCCTGCCCGCGCGGCCCGCACATCTGCTCTGTGCCTCTCCCCGCCCGCGCCACAGCTGGGAGGCCGGCGAGTGGACGTCGTGCAGCCGCTCCTGCGGCCCCGGCACCCAGCACCGCCAGCTGCTCTGCCGGCAGGAGTTTGGGGGCGGTGGTTCCTCGGTGCCCCCCGAGCGCTGCGGGCACCTCCCACGGCCCAACATCACCCAGCCCTGCCAGCTGCGCCTCTGCGGCCACTGGGAGGTCCGCTCGCCCTGGAGCAAGGTGAGCAGGCCTGGGGGGAGGCCCTGGGGCTGGGGGGCCCTGAGCAGTGGGTGCGGCAAGGCAGAGCAGTGGTTTCCCAGCTCTTCACTCAGCAGAGGCTGGTTGGGGGGGGGGGCCCTCGGGGGGGGGGGGGCCTCCCGGGTGAGGTAAGAGCCTGAGGCGGGTCTTGGGGGCCCAGAGCTGGTGCTCAGCCTGCGCCTCCGCCCACAAAGCCCTGAGCCTGCTGAGCTGGGGTCACCGGCAGATCCTGGTCTAAAGCCGCAGAGCCCGAGACTGGGGGGGTCACCTGGCAAGCCCAGCCCCCTGGGTCCCCCATCCCTCAGTGCTCCGTGAGGTGCGGCAGAGGCCAGAGGAGCCGCCAGGTTCGCTGCGTGGGAAGCAACGGAGAGGAAGTGAGCGAGCAGGAGTGCGCCTCGGGGCCCCCCAGGCCCCCCAGCAGAGAGGCCTGCAACATGGGGCCCTGCACGACGGCCTGGTTCCACAGTGCCTGGAGCACCAAGGTGGGCCCCTCACCTCTCGCGGAGGCCCTGCCCCTAGTGCCCCCCCAGGACACCTCTCAGAGCCTTTCCAGCAGCCTCAGTGAGTGCTTGCTGAGCAAGCGCCTACTACGCGCTCGCGCTGCTGATGCCCAGCATGGAGCTGAGAACAATAGCAGGTCTTGGACCCGGGCAGGGGGTTCCCTCACCGGCAGGCCCGTCCTGGGAGCACCCCACGCCCCTCCTCTTCCCCAGCCAGCACAGCCCCCCTCAGCTGCCGCCCTGCCGCCCCACAGTGCTCGGCCGAGTGCGGGACGGGGATCCAGCGGCGCTCCGTGGTCTGCCTGGGCAGCGGGGAGGCGCAGGAGGCCGGGCCCAGCGAGCAGAGCTGCGCGCCGGGCAGCCGCCCCCCGGACATGCGCGCCTGCAGCGTGGGGCCCTGCGAGCCGAGCCGGCGCTGGTACACCGGGCCCTGGGCCGAGGTGAGCCGGGCCGCGGGGGGCGCGGGGCGCGGGGCGCGGGGCGGGGGGCGCGCGGGCGTGACCCTGGCCCTGTCCCCTCCCTCCCGCAGTGCTCCTCGGAGTGCGGGGCGGGCACCCAGCGCAGGGACGTCATCTGCGTGTCCAAACTGGGGGCCGAGTTCCACGTGACCGCCCCCGGCAACTGCTCCCACCTGCCCCGGCCCCCTGCGCTGCAGCCGTGCCAGGGCCAGGACTGCCAGGACCGCTGGTTTTCCACACCCTGGAGCCCGGTGAGCCCCGGCTTCCAAGGGGGCTCCCTCTCCCTGGGGCCGCCCCTCCCCCCGCCCCGTGTCCCACATCAGGGCCGCGGGTTCGACACCAGCCGCCTCCCCTGAGGCCCGCTGGGCCCCCCAGCTGGGATTTCAGGGTCCCGCCCCCTCCCCCCCCCAGCCCGTCCTCCCAGGCGCGCGGCTGGGAGTCAGGGGGAGCCTGGGGCCACCAAAGGTCTGACACGACACTGGGGTCTCCCCAGTGCTCTCGCTCCTGCCAGGGGGGCGTGCAGACGAGGGAGGCCCAGTGCCTGACTGCCAACCAGACCCTCGGCCTCCGCTGCCCCGGCCACCTGCGGCCCTCCCGGAAGCGGCCCTGCAACAGCCAACCGTGCGACCAGCGCCCAGGTGGGGCCCCGCCCCGGGGGGGCTTGGCGGGGCGCGGGGGGGGGCGGGGCGGGGCGGGCCGGCGGGGGTGGGCCGCGCACCCCCGGGGTGACCTCGGTGACCGGCGCTCTGCCCGCAGACGACCAGTGCCAGGACGACTCCCCGCACTGCCCCCTGGTGGTGCAGGCGCGGCTCTGCGCGTACCCCTACTACACGGCCGCCTGCTGCCGCTCCTGCGCGCACGCGCTGCGGCGCCCCCCGCCCGAGCCCGCCTGAGGCGCCCGCCCCGGCTGCTGGTTTGCCCCCCGCCACCCATGGAGCGGCTCCTCGGTACCCCGGCTGCCCTGCCTGCCCTGGCCCGGCCGGAATGCAGTCGGGGTGTGAGCGGGCCCGCGAGCCGCGCCTCAGAAGGACAGGAGCGGCCGGAGAAGGGAGCGCGAGGGGTGCGGCCTCTCGCCCGGAGACGCCCCTAGGCTGCGCGGGGCCCGCGGCCACCCGGGGTCTCCCGCGCCCCAGTTCTCAGGGAGGCCTCGCACCTGGCGGCCCAGCCCTGCGGCCCCGGCCCCCGGGGGCCTCGACGCCCCTCCGCAGAGCAGCCGCGACGGCGCGCGGGGAAACTGCTCGTGCGCGACGCCCCGGCCCCGGCCCCGGCCCCGTCTTCTAAAGCCCTCCCCACCCCAGAACTAATTTATTTTTTATTAAAGACGATGACGACAAATGAGAAACAGGCTCTTCCTTGTCCTCAAAGGGCCCTTGTGCAGCCGCCGGAGCCAGCGCGTGAGGTCAGCGCGGCAGGGGCCGCGCCTCGAGGCCGGCGCGGGGCCCGGGGGCGCGGGGGGCTGGGGGCGCGGGCTGCAGGCGGGCTCGGCCGGGCCGCATCTGCCACGTCGGCGGCCGGCGGCGTCTCTCGACTTGGGACGGGGCGGCCGGCGGCTCGGCCTCCTCCCGGCCCCGGCCTGGCCGTCCTCCCCGTCCCGGGCCGTCCTGCGGGCCGCCGCCGCTCACAGGACCGCGCCGAGGCTGCGGCTCCCGAACCCCGCGCCTGCCGTCGGCGGAAGCGCAGGGGGCGGGCCGGGCCCGGCTCGGGGCGCCGGGCCGGGCCGCCGGGCCGGGGCGGGCCCAGGCGGGCCGGGGTGTCCTGCCAAGGCGCATTCCTCGGAGCTGCCTCACGCCGGGCTCCTCCCGCCCGCCCGCCCGCGCACCTCTAGGTAACTGGCCCGCCGCGGCCGGCGCGAGGGGGCGGCCGTGTCCCTGCCCCTCGGAGGCCGAGCCCTGGGCCGAGCTCCAGCAGCCAGACCCCGCGGGGCCCAGAGCCGGGACGGCCCCTGGAGGCGCCCGCCCCCGCCCTGCCCCTCCTCAGGCCGGGGGCCGCGCCCTGCGCCGCGGGGGAACTCCGTGCCGGGCCCCCGGGCTGCCCCTGCCTCCGCGTCGCCGGGGCCTGGCGGCCATCTTGAGGGCGTGGGGGGGGCGGCGGGATGAGGGGGGGAAGCGGCGGCGTGGGGGGGAAGCGGCGGCGTGGGGGGGAGCGGCGGGACGAGGGGGGGAAGCGGCGGCGTGGGGGGGAGCGGCGGGATGAGGGGGGGAAGCGGCGGGATGAGGGGGGGAAGCGGCGGGATGAGGGGGGGGAAGCGGCGGGATGAGGGGGGGAAGCGGCGGGATGAGGGGGGGGAAGCGGCGGGATGAGGGGGGGGAAGCGGCGGGATGGGGGGGAAGCGGCGGGATGGGGGGGGAAGCGGCGGGATGGGGGGGAAGCGGCGGGATGAGGGGGGGAAGCGGCGGGATGGGGGGGAAGCGGCGGGATGGGGGGGAAGCGGCGGGATGGGGGGGAAGCGGCGGGATGGGGGGGGAAGCGGCGGGATGAGGGGGGGAAGCGGCGGGATGAGGGGGGGAAGCGGCGGGATGGGGGGGAAGCGGCGGCATAAGGGGGAAGCGGCGGGATGAGGGGGGAAGCGGCGGGATGGGGGGGGAAGCGGCGGGATGGGGGGGAAGCGGCGGGATGGGGGGGGAAGCGGCGGGATGGGGGGGAAGCGGCGGGATGAGGGGGGAAGCGGCGGGATGGGGGAAAGGAAAATGAAACCGATGAGCCAGCGCGAGGGAAGGGGCGTGAGGAAGCCCGGCCGGCGTCCGCCCAGCGCCAGGGGCCCGCGGAGCCCGCCAGGGGGCAGAGGCGTGCGGCGGGAGGCGGCCCTGAGTCAGCGGGGAGATACGGGGCCGAAGGCCGGCGCGGGGGGCGGGAGGGCGGCCGGGGCCCTCCCAGCGATTCCTGGAAGCCGCGGGCGGGGCGGCGGCCCCGGCTCAGCTGACTTCCCCGCAGTCCCCTCCCCGCCGGGCCCCGCGGCTGTTGCCGGGCAGGTTTGGAGCTGGGCCCGGGCCCGGGAGCCAATCACAGGTGGGGGACGCGGCCCAGCCCCTGGGAGGGAGCCCCCGGCTCCAGCACCTCTTTCTCTTTCCGCGGCCCCCAGCCGCCGGCTCCAGGGTGTGGGCTTCCCTCTCGGGTTGGCCCCGACCCCTCCCATGTTCAGGCCAGGATTAAGTGCAGCCCCTCTGGACCCATTTCCCTGGCCACGGAGGTCAGGGTGGGGTCAGTGTGGAAGTTTTCAGGAAGGGGAACCGGACCCTAAGGGACCCCTGTGCCGGGCCCCTCTGATAAAGCAAGCGTGTGACCAGACACCTCCGTGACCTCTGAAACCCC
>NW_028167777.1:0-31637 GCF_964194135.1 Talpa europaea
ATTTGGATACACCAGGCACAAGGTAACCAACAAGTGAGTGAATGCCAACATCTGGGTAGACATTGTCCAAAACCTTGGTTGACCATTGAATCACATGGAGACAAGTCAAACCCTTTAAGACCCAGCATGAAAATGCAGCAAGTGGAGACTGAAGCAACAGAGCAGGGGCCCAGCTTTGCACACTGCAGGGGCAGATTTTACCTGATTCTGGCAAATGTCCAGCGTCAGTGGGGGAAAAAAGAAATCCCCAGAAAAATGAAAGAATCCAGATGTGTTAAATCTTGTCTTTCATGTATTTAGAATTAAACCTGCTTTCTCCATGGTGCTTTTTTGAATAAAGCCTGACTACTCTCTACAGGGTATCGGCATGATTTTCCTTCTTTGACAAAAGAATATAAATATTTAGTGGCCAGATGATGGAGAATAGAAGTTTTTCAAATGTCCACAGGTATTTTTATACACTCCAGAGGTCAAGACCAATTCCCCTCCTGTGAGTCCCTGGACTTGCTGGCTCCCTGCTCATGGAAGAGGCTGGGGCGCCTGCGCTACTTCACAGTGAGGCTCAAAAGGCGTCTCGATCTCCTACTTGATCTCTCCTGCTCCTCTCTGGGGGAAAGATATTTGCTCTGCTTGGTGGCACTCAGATAAGGAGATGCTCACATGGTGAAGAACTGAAGCTTTTTTTCCAGCAGCCACGTGCATGAGCTTCTATGTAGACCCTTCCATGTCCACCAAGCCTTTTCTTCAGCGTGACATTGTGATTGCATAATGTGAGGTGCCCTGAGCTGGAACCACCACTGGGGTACAGGCCAGAGGTGTGGAGGGTGAGAGGATGCACCAGAAACAGAGTGGGGTACAGAACAGACTGACTGACTGAAATACACTGCAGTCAAGTCAGGAGAGGTCTGCTGTGCCATGTGGGTAGCTCCATGACCGGGGTTCGAACTGGTGCTGCAGAGGCTGTGGACAGCTTCATAGGTCGTGTCTTAACCCCTTGCGCCATCAGGGAGGCCCATAAATAAATACATCTTAGACAACAACAAAAGAAATCTTGGAGAAAGAAGTTATGAGTGTGGAAGCCTTGGGCTTGGGTCCTAGGTCTGTGTCATGCTAAATATGGGAATGTTGCCACTCTTGCCTGTAAAATGGGACATATAGAGTCTTGGTTGTCTGCCTCACACAGGTGATAAGAAGATTAAGCTTAAACTTACAGTACTGTAGAAGTGAACTATATATTGCTTGCAAGAGATGAAGTTTCAATATAAAGACACACTGAAGGTAAATTGATGGAAAAAGATAACCTATGAAGATAGACATCACAAGGAGATTGGAGTGGTTCTATCAAAGTCAGCCATAAAAGATTTCATAATAGAATTCATTGGCAATATAGAGAACTCCCTCAGAATGATAATATCTAATAGAGTGAGAAACTCCAGAGTATAGCTAGAAAGGAGGCACGTTGCCTGACTGGGGTAGGGAGAGGGATCAAATATAAAGGTGCAGCTATTGACAAGAGCAAAGATATGGAAACAACCTAAATGCCCTAAATCAGATGTCTGGATCAAGAAGATGTGCCATATATACACAAGGGAATACTACTCGGCAATCAAAAAAGATAAAGATGCCATATGCAGCAACATAGATGGAGCTGGAAGGGATTATGCTCAGTGAAAAATAAGTCAGAAGGAAAAGGAAAAATAGTGGATGGTTTCACTTAGAGGAGGAACATAGGGAAACCATACAAGGGATTGGGGGAAAAGACAAAACTAGCAGCAAACTATACATTGGAGACATTCATCTGGGGAGAGGGAGGGAAAGGGGTCAAAATGGGAGGGGTGAGCAGCAGAGTCTGTGGTGATGTTCCCAGGTGTCCTGGTGGAGGCACTTTCATGGGGACAACACCTGAGAGGGGAAATCAAACACTGTACAAAAATGAAGAACAATGTAAAAATATATAAATAAATTTCAAAAACAATGTAAAGGAGCAGGAGACATTTTAGGATGAGGGGGCTGTGCTATCTGTGCTCTATGTCTGTGCTTCCAGGATTCTATTTATTTAGAATATTTATTTATCTATTTATTCTATTATTTATATTTACCTAACTGTCCATCTATAACTGGTAAATTTTATTTCATGTAAAGATCTTAAGAAATAAAAGCGGGGGCCTCCCCGGTGGTGCAGCGGTTGAGCGCTGGGTTGCAAAGCTGCCCGTGGCCTCTGTGGCACCGGTTCGATCCCTGGCTGCTCCCCGGCCACAGAGATGGGTCCCACATGGCGCGCAGACCTCTCCTGCCACCCGCTGCTCCCCTCAGCAGTGGACTTCGGTCCTTCTGCCTGCTCTGTTCCCCGCTCTGGCTCTGGTGAATTCTCTCACCCTCCCACGCTTTTGACTGTACCCAGTGCTTGTATAAACAAAAAACAAACAAACAAGCAAACAAATAAATAAATAAAAACATAAAAAAAAATAAAAGCGGGGAGAATGAAGACAAAGTAAATACACTAGAGTTAATTAAAAACAGAATTCATTGCTAGCAGTTCTGTCCCAAGGAATGTTAAAGGATTTCTTCCAGGCCTCGGGAAGTGACAGTAGATGATAACTCACACATTAGAGCAACAACTAGCAACAGAGACATGCAGAATACTCTTTTTTTGTAGCTTGTCTTAACTTATTGAACAGATATGACTGCTTACATTTTGTGTTTTACAGTTTTATTTGGCTTCTGTTTATTTTGGTTTAATATATATATATTACACGAATAACATTAAGATGGTTAAACAGAACTATATTGCTGTAAATTTCCTATATATTATGGAATGTAGTTCAATTAAGTAGATATTGAAAAATGAAAGATTTAAGTATTTACAACAATAAAAAGTACTGAAATAAATATATCTAAAGCCACAAGAAGAATTAATTTCACAGAAAACTATTTGCTTGAATCAAAGAAAGGCAGAAAATGATGAAATGGAATGAGAAAGATGCGAGGCAATGAAAAAATAAACATCAAAGTGATAGACTCAAATCTTACCATATCAAATACTGGATGGTCTCACTCATAGCAGGAATTTAGAAAACCTAAATAAGGGATCAGGAAAAAGACTAATTGCAATAAAGTAAAAATCAAAATCAGCAAGCAACTATAAACCAGAGACACACTGGGGAGTGGGGGCGGGAGGAGGGATTAGGGTCAAAATAAGGGGGGCGGGAATTGTATGGGGAATATAACCAAGATGAAAATGCACACATTTTGCAAAAATTAAAATGAGAAATGATGTAAAAATAGATAAAATAAAATAATAATAAAAAATAAATTAGGCACTGTGGGTGCTCTAGAGGCGGCCCCCTGGACACACAGCTTTGTGGCCTGAGAGGCTTGGGTGGGGCGGAGTCCAGACCCCGCCAGGAGGGCTTGCGATGTGGCTGGGCTCAGGGACTTTGGCCGCTGGCCTCACAGTGATTGAGGTGATGGGGTCCCGCTGTTCCTTCAGGGTTTCTCCAGGGTCCCCCGTTTGTTCTGCTCCCTGGACCCAACACCAAACAGAGCTCCCACCACCCGTCTTCAGTAAAGTTGTTATTATACTGAAAAAAAAAATTAGCTAAATCCTAATCAAAAGCCTGTGATTCTCTGGCACATATTAAAAAACTAGCAACAATAAATGTTGGCGAGGATGTGGAGATAAAGGAACTCTCCTGCACTGCTGGTGGGAGTGCAAACTGGTCCAACCACTATGGAGAGCTGTGTGGAGATTCCTCAACCTACTAAAGATAGAGCTTCCATAGGATCCAGAAAATCCACTCCTAGGTATTTACCCAAATGACACAGAAACATTAATTCCAAAGGGCACCTGCACTCCTATCTTTATAGCACCACTGTTTACAATAGCTAAGCTTTGGAAACAACCCAAATGCCCAAAAATAGATGACTAGATCAAGAAGGTGTGGTACATATACACCACGGAATATTACTCAGCAATCAGAAAGGATAAACTCATGCCATTTGCAGCAACATGGATAGAGCTAGAAGGGATCATGCTCAGCGAAATAAGCCAGAAAGAAAAAGAAAAATACCGGATGGTCTCACTCATAGCAGGAATTTAGAAAACCAAAATAAGGGACCAGGAAAAAGACTAATTGCAATAAAGTAAAAATCAAAATCGGGCCTCCCCGGTGGCGCAGCGGTTGAGCGCTGGGTTGCGAAGCTGCCTGCGGCCTGTGCGGCGCCGGTTCGATCCCCGGCTGCTCCCCGGTCACCACAGGAGGGTCCCGCATGGCGCGCAGACCTCTCCTGCCGCCCGCTGCTCCCCTCAGCAGTGTCCTTCGGTCTTTCTGCCTGCTCTGCTCCCCGCTGTGGCTCTGGTGAATTCTCTCACCCTCCCGTGCTTCTGACTGTGCCCAGTGCATGTATAAATAAACAAAACTGAATAAATAAATAAATAAATAAATGAAAAACATGCCTCTAAAAAAAAATAAAAATCAAAATCAATAAGCACCTCTAGACCAGAGACACACTACAGTGGGGGGCGGGGGGGAGGAGAAGAGGGATTAGGGTCAGAATAAGGGGGGTGGGAATTGTGTGGGGAATATAACCAAAATAAAAATGCATACACTATGCAAAAATGAAAAATGATGTAAGAATTATATAAAATTCAAAAAAAGCCTTCAATTCTCAGATTGGATAATATCAAGGAGATTTGTATTCTGTGTGTGTTAGAAAGACTTTCTATACAAACAAATGTAGTTTAAAAGTGAAAGGGTGAAAGGATATGCCAAGGAAATAGAAAGTAGAACCACAAACCTTTACTGTCATTGCAGAAGGTGGCAGGAGCGAGGCCTGAGGGACCCAGACAGCAGGTCCCTGCCTCTCTGTCCAGGAGGGAGGGTGAGAGCAGAGTGTGGGGGGCACAGTGGATCTGGAAAAGGACTCTGGGCACTGGGGTGGAGGGGTGGTGTGGTCACTACCTCTGAAGAGATGGGAGCCTGTTCCCTACATGAATTGTACATCAATGTTACTGCAATTTGAAAAACAGCCCTCAGCAAAGGGACAGGGAGTGGAAGAGAAACGTATTTGCTTTGGTAATTTCACATCGAAGAGATGTGAAATTATTCCCCTAAATCACACACAGTACTGTAAATCAGTGTTGCTTCAATTAAAAAAAAAAAAAATAGGCCTCATGAAAGTAACAGGGAGTTGAAGGGAAAAGCATCTGCTTTGCAGTCTCCAGGGTGTTGTCATCAAGGGGCTGCAGAGAGAGGCTGTGGGGAGAGAAGATGGCAGCTCCAGAGCCTCCTCTCCTCACTGCCCCCACCCCAGCCTGGTGCCAGGGTTGCTCACAGGGCATCTCACCCGCTCCCCTAGTGATGCTCAGCCCCAGCTCACCCTCTCAGCCTGAGTCACACACACCCAGCCTCTCCCCTGGCTGCCAGACTAGGACAGCGCCGCAGCGCCCCCGTGTGGCCACGGGGCAGAGGACAAGGGGCGAGAACCCTTAGGTCTCTCCAGGTTCTCCTGGAGCTCCCAGAAGGACAGGGCTGTGCACAGGAGGGGGAGCCCCACACAGCTTCAGGTTCTCAGTCTGACCTGTTTCCTAATACACGCTGACATGATGAAGGTCTCCTGTCTCGCCCGCTGCTCCCCTCAGCAGTGTATTTCGTCAGTCCACCTATTCTGTCCCCTGCTCTGTCTCTGGTGAATCCTCTCACCCTCCCGCACATCTGGCCTGAACCCCGGTTCTTGTATGCATGAATAAATAAATCTTTTTAAAAAAAGGGTCTAGAAGTACAGATGATGACTTGAGCTGCAGTATCATCACTGGTCCATACAAGGTGTTTAACCTTAATAAGATCCTTAACGGATCACTGGAGGAGGGGGGAGGTTAAGGCAATGCACCAAGAACGCTTTCTGAAGGGACACATTGGAGAGTGATATGATTCTAAATAAAGGCCCAGCTAAACCTGGATTCCAGTGTCTAGGACAGCCATACTAGTTAAATGGAAGGTCCCAGCTCCAGGTTGTGTTGGTGTCCTGTGATGAATCCCTGTCTCATTCACCCCCAGGTGCTCTCCAGTGTATCACCCTCTTTTCTCTCTGTTTTATGACTTACTACTCTCCAACATTTTCGAGTTGTTCCACCATTCACTAGTGCATTGTCCATGTTTTCACTGTCATTTGAGATCCTTGAAGTCAGGAGAATTGTCCCATGAACACATTTCCTCAAATGTAGCGATTGGCTAGAAATATCCATTAAAGTAATGAAAAAATATACTGGCTCCTCTCTCATTACTTCTTGGTTCACATCCTAATCCACTGTCAGTTCTCCCCTGTATCTCTTTTGATTTTTCTATCTCTGTCCCTTCCCCAGACCTCATCTCCTCCCTTAGGCTCCTGCCCCAGACTAACGACTTTTCCTAGATGATCCTGGAGGGGAGGGTTTTAGACCCTTCCTTCCATCTGGAGGACATTAGGTTGAAATAATCCAACCTCAAAAGGAAACACTGAGAATAGTCAACCTTTCATAGGCTAATATTGCTAAATATAGAGCTCATGCATTATTATGCCCATAGTTGTTCCTTCTCATCAAAAATGGACTTCTGACCAGGGAATGAGGATGAGGTAGGAGGAGAAAACTCCATCCTGCCACATTATCCAACAAGCATTACTGGTGATATGTTGGAACCCAAAGTGAAAGCCCTCCAAGAAAATGAAGGAGGAGGAAAGTAAGATTACCTTCAGACAGGTGTACAGGAAACGCACTAGTGCTGGAAGCCAGAGGAGGAAGGTAAATCTCAGGTGGAGGCATTACCATGTCTAAGCAAAGAATTTATCCCTGATGAAGGGCTGATCAAAACTGGAATTAGGGGCCTCCCCGGTGGCGCAGCGGTTGAGCGCTGGGTTGCAAAGCTGCCCGCAGCCTCTGCAGCGCTGGTTCGATCCCCGGCTGCTCCCCGGCCACCAGAGGAGGGTCCTGCATGGCGCGTACACCTCTTCTGCCGCCCGCTGCTCCCCTCAGCAGTGTACTTTGGTCCTTCTGCCTGCTCTGCTCCCCGCTCTGGCTCTGGTGAATTCTCTCACCCTCCCGCGCTTCTGACTGTACCCCGTGCTTGTATAAGTAACTAAGTAAGTAAGTAAATAAATCAATCTTAAAAAAAAAAAAACAACTGGAATTAGACTAAATATTTACTTAGCCTCATTACTTCCAAACACCTTACTAAGAGATTTCCTTGTATTATCTCTTGTAATCCTCCAAAGAGCCCATTGGTCACTGGTCTTATCATCAGAGCTAGATTACTAAGACCACGGGAACAGGAACCATGTCTTTTGTTCTCTTAATTCTTTCGCTTGATATTTTGTCCAAACATCACAGCACAAAACACAATAATTGGAAGGAACAACCAACACTGGTTGATTGATTAGTTCCTCTAGTCAGCAATTTTCCTCCCCTCTGAAAATACTCTCCTCCTCCTTTAGCTTTTATCTCTGTAACGGTTATATGCATAGCCTCCTCCTTGCCCTTAACTTTGGGGTCTTCCTTCCCTCTGTGAGAAATGCCTCTTCCATCTTTATTTGGCAGACATCACCTATCTGAAAACAATATAACTTGGTCACTGGGTGGGTGGACTTGTAAGAACAAGATCCACAAAATAGCCATGTGACATTGGACACATTAACACTTTGTGTCTGTTTCCCTTCAGTGAAATGGTACTAAAAATACATAATTCTAGAATTATTGTAAGAGTTGTTGTAAAGAGTTGAAATATAAAGAGTTACCATAGAGTTAAAACCTAATTACAGACAAAGCATAATACCTCAAATGCAAAGTCAAACTGAAGAGAATATTTGGGGGAGAAGAAAATAAGTTCTCACTAAATGATAGCTGGTAGGGTATTTTGATTGTAGGCAAAAGAAATTGCATTTGACTGGTTTAAACCCCCAAGCCCACACCAAAAGGAATTTACTAGCATTCTAACTGGCTCAGAGGTAACCAGTCAACATTGGGAAGGATAGACATACAGGGGTCTCAAGTGTTGAAATTCATTTAAGATATCCTGGGGGATGCACTGGCATGATTTTGATCCAACTGTCTTCCATTCTGATCTTGGTCTAGAAAATGTGGGTTATGTCTTTTCTTTGAAGAAGAAGAAAGAGTGGAAAAGTACATGATTAATAGTCACCAAAATCATGTAGAATGGGGCAGGGGTTGAAATCTCTATTGCTATGGAAATAAATTACCACACAGCCAGTGGCTTAAAATAACACAAATCTGTTATTTTGTTGTTATTTTATTGTTCTGGAGATTAGAAGTTCAAAATCAATCACAGTGGACCAAAATCAAGAACCCCTGTAGTGCAGTGTTCCTGCCACCTGCTCTGAAAATCTTATAGAACATATTATTCCCTCATCTTTGTCATATAAAGTAACCTGATCCATGGGACAATAACCCTCCTTAAGCGCAAGTCCTGCCCATATGCAAAGGAAGAGGATTATACACACCCTTTGTGCGTCTAAAAATGAACCCTGTAGTAAGTAGAATGGGTATAGACTGTGACACAGATTGTAGTTCAACCTAGGAGGTGTAGGCACAAAGGTGTATATGTGAACTTAAGAGCAATTTTGTGTAAAAGTGTCTGAGGAAGGAGAGGAGAAAATTGGGTTCAGAAATGAGGTGATTTCTGAGCTGAGTTTTAATAGACAAGAATTCATCTCTAATGGGAGCTACACATGTAAACCTAAGAGAAGCCAAATTCAGATTTCTGAGTAAAAGACTAATGCTTTACTCTAGACCACAGATGAATTCCCAAAAGAGCCAAAAATTAAATCCAGGCAGAAATAATCATTTAATCAGTCAGTCAGGCCACCTTGCCTTGCTTTGTGATTTAAAAGGGCTTAAAGAATACATCTGGATCCCATTTTGAAAGCTTATTGAATCTTGAAATTCTTGTTATCTTAGGATTACTAGTGATTTTCAGGAACTTTTTGCTAAAAAATGCCATAAAAGAGCAGGCATATGTGGTGTTGCTGGGAGGAAAAGTAGTCACACTATTGTCTAGATGGCACAGTAGTTGAATTCAATGATCAGCCAGTTGCATTGGCCTTACTAATTTCTTTTTAATCTTACACTGCAATGAAGAATTGCAGGGTGGCGTGAAATGTGAGAAGGGAAAAGGGGGAGAAGACTATTAAGTCAAACACAAAATAGAAAGGGAGCAAGTAAAAGCAGTGCATGAAGTTCCAGCTGGCTAGCAGCGATTCATCACTGCTCCGTTTGCTATTAGAATTCTGGAGGCTTGGAGGGTAAAGGAATGTCCCCAGATATTCCTTTTTCAATGGTTCTAGGGTTGGTTGAATCTAGTGTTCACCTAGTCTGAACACTTTTCCGTATTCAAAGGTTTTTTTTTTTTTTTGTATTTGCAATTTTTATCCAGCTAGTATATTAACATTTTTTTAAAATCAGGTTTTATAAGGAATTCTCAAGTAAACATGAATTCTCATGTCTCAAGTAGTGTACTAGAGGTATACTAAAAACACTATTCATTTTTTATCTGACACTCTTTTTTGTTCTAGTATTCAACTAGCCTACAGTTAATCAAACAATGAAAAACAGCAGCCTGTCTTGTGCTCTCCCCAGACCGGTTTCAGTATTTTGGATATATTCTATGCTACCTACAGATAATGTATTTATGTCACTCTTGCTTTGTGAGCTTATTTGAGAAATATTTCCTGACACCAGTAGCTTTTTATCACTATTTGTACTTCCTCTCTTGATTAATTTTGCAATAGTAAATGATATCCCCCTTTTATATAGTGTTGGATTATCTGTACAATAGTACCTCTTGACTTTCTCTCTTGCCTTAAAAGGACTTAATAGGAATGATGACAGATGAAAATACTTACACAGAATATTAATAGATGGGTCATAAAGAAAGGTGTTTCATGTATAAATGAGTTTAAGAAATTCTGGGTAAATAAGTAGAAGTTGTTTATAATGGAGCATATAGAAGCTTTGGTGTGCAAATATGTGCTGTAAAGCTTCAAAAGAGCATGTGATATGCAACATTTTCCAATCTTCTAATGATAGAAACTTTTTCACAGCACATCCAGTGATATCTTAAGGAAATGCTTATAAAAAGGTCCAGGAGGCAATCTCCTCTTTGATGTGATGGAAGGAACACAAAGTTGCCTTTTAGTGAAACAGTAGTGATCTGCTAGGGCGTTGAGAACTGGATACCTGCAGGTGCTATACTGAGTGCCAGCTGTGCTAACAGTACCTCAATTTCACAAAGAGAGAGGCTGAGGTATAGAAATGGCAAATAGTTTGTACAGTGTCCCACCACATTAAGTGGCAGTCATGATTCAAATCGAGGACTCAGGTTTAGAAATCCCCCAGGACACTCTTCTGCCTCCCCCAATGACAGCTAAACTGTCTAAAAGGAAAGCAGTGCAAAAGGACTGTTTAAAGACCCAGGCACATTAATTAGATTCTGTCATTTTCTGTAAACATCATGCTGACTTTTACCTCTGTAGAGCAACTTATTTTACACCAACATCATTTACATTTATTATCTCCTAGAGTCTCACCCAACCCTGTCAGTGGACTGAGAAGTCCACTGGATACAAAAAGTTTGAAGGATACAAAAGTTTGAATGTGCTGGCTAACTCAACATCACTCATCAAGGACTAAAATAGTCAGGGGTTTACCTTATTACTATCTCTATCCTAGCGAGAAGAGTGTCCAAATTTAATGAATAAAAATACAGGAATCTACGATTAAAAAATAAAAATAAGAATAAAAATCTTTGAATAGTCTAAATTATCAGGTTTGATTAACTCTAGGCTAGTTGAATAGTAGAACAAAAAAGAATGTCAGATAAAGAATGACTAGTGGTTTTAGTATATGTCTAGTACACTACTTGAGACATGCTTACAGTAAGATTTCACATGCATTGTTGATGTAAAAATTTTCATATGCATTTTATCTGGCAACTTGATAACTGGAAACAGAGCTCAGAACACAGGATTGAGTAAAAGTAGAGATGGAAGCTAAGTGACCTGGAAGCAGTGGGACATTAAGCTCTGTCTCTGAGCTTCTCAACTGGTGTGTGCTGATGGTTTAACAAGATGGAGAAGTACTGGTTCCCTCAGCCCCCTGCACAGTTAAGGAAGTCAGAAGTGGTAGAAACACAAGTTCTTTCCAGGACTCCTTGAAGGGTGACCCAAGCATGATGAGGTCTAAAGGGGGCCCAACATTCTCTCGGATGACTTTCAGAATAGTTCCATCTACATCGGCAGCCAGCTGCAAAGCATGCCACTGCCCATCATGGACAAGGAGACCCATGCACCTTCAAGTTTGTATTCCAAATGCTCGAAGAGCAGGTCTCACAGCCCAAGGTGCAAGTTGTCGGGGTGAAGGTGGTCAGGACATCTTTCAGGTATGGGCCCACACAATATAACTCCAAATCTCTTTCACATATATTGGATAAATGTTGCTTTGTGGCCCATGTGCTCTTACTGGCAATCTAGCAAGCTTCTCAGATGACTGTATTCATGTTCTGTAAATTAGAGTTTCATTGTTACTTTCAAATACTTGATATGTAAAATACAGTTTTTGAACTCTGATTGCATTATTGTAAGCTAAAATTTAACATATCATTTGTCAACAAGGAAAAGGAAAAACTACTGAAGTCTTTAAATATAAATTTACCCTTGCAAGTGTTTGAATAGGCTGTGAAATAATGGTTTCAAAGTGTTATCACCTATGTGCAAAACTGTTTTTAAGGGTGATGATGAGAATTTCAAGAGAATGCATTAAAAAGTCAATTAGGGTTCACTTGTAATCATTTCAACATAAAACATGATAGAAAAAGCTATCTTGACTTTCACATCCACAAGAGAACACTGCTCCTACCTTAAGAAGAGCAACCCAGATAATCTACAAAAATCATGTTTTTTTAAGCCTGAAGAGAATTCAGGTTGTAAAAAAAAGCCTAATGAACCGGATCCAAAAAGTGACAACAACCTCCTAGGAGAGCGGCTTTTATCCTGGGCAGCAAATCCAATGGAAAAGGAAGCTGAAAAAAAAAGCAGCTGAGCCTTCAAGGCAATTTTAAAGGGTTTAGAATCCTCAAGAGCTCAGACACAGGGGGCCTGCACCTATCCTTTGGCCCTTTTCCATGGACCTTCACAGGACAGCTTGAGGGGGCAGGGAGAAAACTGAGAGACCCTGAACTCAGGCATGGAAATCCTGCTGAAGTCAGAGAGGAAGAACTAGGGGAAGTCCCCAACACCCACATCATGGTGCTGCTGATGAGCAGCATGTACGTCTGGGTGAGGAGCTGCAGAACTGAGAAAAACATCTACTCTCTGCCCCCAGGTACAGATGGGAGTCTAAGGAAAACTGAGAGTGATTCCAGGAGAACTCAGAGTCATCCCAGAGATACACATGGGCCTTACCCTGGGTTAGGTTCTTCTCCCCACTGAGGGAAGGACCAGGAAGTTGAGGTAGACAGCCCACCCCAAACACAACTACAAAAGACCTCCTGAAGACTAAGGGCAGAACAGGGATATGGAGAGAAACCCCAGACCTTGCACTGAGTACTAGGAAGGGACCATGTACAGTTGGTAGAGGGCAGGAGCGTGGATACCTGTGTTAGGATACAGGGGGAAATTTTTCCCCACCCCCCTGGGTTCTTCTGACACTAGACAAATACATTTATATCAAACAGATAAGTAGGAGAAAATAGCAAATTTAATAACAGATATATGGAGAATTTACATTATAAATTCTAAAATAAATGATGCAAGTCTGGGGTTTATATTCTGTGTGAAGGGATCTAAAGTATAAGGTGGTTGGAGGTCATTTCACATGACGAGGAGGGAACAACTTCATATGACAAAATCTTCCCTCTGGATGTTTGCCCTGCCTTAAGGTAGGTTCCTCTGATTTTAAAAAGGAAAAAAAAAAAAAGGTTGTTTCTGGAAATATCCTAAATTTAGTAAATCTAGGTAATCATTCTTGAAGAAGTAGTAACAGTTTCAGTTGAGGATCTCAATTGATCCTAGTTCTACATATCAAGATAACATATATGGGGGGGCGGGAATCTAGATATCTTAGAAAAAGTCTATGTGAACCCTTTTCAAGAGACTACTACCACAGAGGAATAAAGCAAAAGCAAACAGATCTTGTTAAAAGTGAAGGTATGAAAGAAGTGATTGGCCTCCCTGGTGGCGCAGGGGTGAAGACGTAACCTATGACGCTGCCCACAGCCACTGCAGCATGAGTTTGATCCGGAGCCAGGGAGCAACCTACAACGCACAGCAGACCTCTCCTGACTCGCCTGCTGTTCCCCTCAGCAATGCATTTCAGTCAGTCTGCCTGTTCTGTGCCCGGCTCTGTCTCTGGTGAATCCTCACACCCCCCACAACTCTGACCTGTACCCCAGTTCTTGTATGCATAAATAAATGAATCTTGAAAAAAAAAAAAAAGAAGTGATTAAATACTCCCAGGTGTTCACATCCCAGTTCCTGCTAAAGGGAAGTGGAGGATGGGCCTCTGTAAGTGTTTTAGAAGAGGCTTGATGGAGATGTGTCAATTTGGCATGTGGATTATTTCAAACTAAGGTTAATAAAGACCCTGCAGGTTCTCATAGCAGAAACCTTTACCACTCCCTTAACTATCTTGAAAAATGAAAATTGAGACTATTACTCAGAATTAGGCTTTTACCAGAAAGAACCCTTCGATGGTAGAAACCTATCTACAAGGCAGGGCAAACATCTAATTCAAAAATCTGGTCTTTGTCATATGAGTCACCCAGTCCTCATAATGTGAGTTCCCTTCCTCTCTCCTTGAAGGCCCTGGCCTCTATCTTATTCCTTAGCTAAGGACATAGACCCTCATTTGCCCCCACTGACCCTGGAATTCACATCCACTTAAATTCTCCATATGTGGGCCTCCCCAGTGGCTCAGCGGCTGAGTGCTGGGTTGCTAAGCTGCCCGCAGCCTCTGCAGCACCAGTTCGATTACCGGCCGCAGGGCGAGGGTCCCACGTGGCGCGCAGACCTCTCCTGCCGCCCGCTGCTCCCCTCAGCAGTGTACTTCGGTCCTTCTGCCTGCTCTGCTCTCTCCTCTGGCTCTGGTGAAATCTCTCACCCTCCTGCGCTTCTGACTGTACCCAGTACTTGTATAAATAAATAATAAATCTTTTAAAAAAATTCTCCATATGTATGTAACTCAATTTTGTTTTTTTTTTGTCCTATTGATGTATCTGACATTACTTTGTTGTTCAGTCAGTCTAAAAGAACCCAAAGGGGTAGGGAGAAACTTCCTCTCTTCCCCTACAGGAAGTTGTGACTCCTCTACCATGTAACATGAAACCTATAATGAACTAAATAACTAAAGCCACAAAACCTTACAGGCCTAGCTCCACTACTGACTAGATTGTCTCAAATCGTCTCACTAATGGTGAGCCAGATAACAAAAGTCAGCCCTTTCTCTAGAGATGATTGCTGTTTTCTTCAGACGCTACTATTTCTTTATAATTGATGATGTCTGAATTTAATCTTTATCAAAATCAAATTATAAAACACATAGAAAAAGTAAGAAAACTAATATGTCCTCAAAGAGAAAACAGTAAATGAAACCTTCCCTACAGAATAAAATTGTTGTTGGAATTATAAGGCAGACACTTTAAAATAATGCTTATAAATATTTAAGATGAAAGAAATAGAATAAGTGAACATGTTTGGATAATTTCAGAGTCAAATGCAAATGCTAGAAATGAAAGATATATTACAGATAAATAATACTGTCAATGAGTTTATTATGTTGTATACAGCAGAAGAAGGAATCAGTGTCATTGAAAACAGACAATGTGATTTTAAAACATATTTGCGTTCAGGATAAACATGCTAATACATACATAACTTGATTTCCAGGAGAAATACTTTAATGGCCCAGAACATATGAAAGCCATTGACCCAAGATTCAATAGACTCAGAAACCTAAAGAAGAATAAATACAAAGAAATACCAAAATTATACATCACCGTCTAACTGCTTAAAATCAAACATGAAAAGAAAAATCTTAAAAGCCACAAGAGAAAACAAAACACATTCCAGAAAGGAGAAAAACAATAGAAATTATATCACCTCATTGGAATCAATAGAGACCAGAAGACACAGCCATGACAACTTTAAGTGTTAAACAGAAAAAACATATTAGTCTAGAATTCTAGAACTAGTTAAATTATCTTTCAAAAATAAAGATATTTCCCCAAGGAAAAGGTGAAAGAAATTGTCTTAAATAGACTTCGATAAGGAATACTAAAATGTATTAGTTCAAGGAATACTAAAGGAACACTAAAATGTTTAGTTCAAAAAGAAAAATACCAAGTAGAGACCCAGTTATTTGGGAAGGTGTGAAGAACACTGGAAAGAGAAAAGACATATCAGTAGATATAAGTAACAAACACATACACACACAAATACATACATTTTAAAGACTATTAATCTTATAAGGTAAAAACAGTAACAACGTAATGTTAGGTTGTACCATATTTAGAAATAAAAAAATGTGTGGCAAGACAGAGCACAGGGGAAGAGAGAGTGATCATTAAAATATGCTATTTTAATATCCTTACATTGTAAAGTAGCAGAATTTTGTTATTATATACATATGACAAGTTAGAGATATATAATGTAATCTTTAAATCAACCACTAAGAACATAACATAAAATGATATAACTAAAGATAATACCTAACATAGAAAATGAAAATAAAAGTAAAGACCTAAAAATACTTAATTAACAATAAAAAGGGAGGAACAAAGAAAGAGCAAATGCAACAATTAAAATCTAATATCAGCATTGTAGTTTAAAACCCACATATACTTATTAGTAACTAAATAATAACTAAAAAAAGAAATTAAAAGATGCAGACTCAGACTGGCTAAAGAATGCAACATCAAAGTAGATGTTTTGACAAGTAACACTCTTTAAACATAGCGACAACAGAAAAGGGAGCCTCCCTGGTGGCGCAGGGGTTAAATACACGCACTATCTAGCTCTCCCCAACCACTGCAGCATGAGTTCTACCCTCAGCCAGCCAGGGCGCAACCCACATGGCACAGCAGACCTCTCCTTGTCTTGCCCACTTCTCCCCTCAGCAGTATATTTCAGTAGATCTTCCTGTTCTGCTCCCCACTCTCTCTGGTGAATCCTCTCACCACCCCTCACCCCCCCACACCTCTGGTCTACACCCCAGTTCTTGTGTGCATAAATAAATAAATCTTAAAAAAAAAGACAACAGGAAAATTGAAAATGAAAGAATGGAAAATACACAGCATTGAAATACTAATCATAACACATCGTCCATTACCGTATTTTTTATAACAGAAGTAGACTTCAAAGAGTATTACCAAGATAGGCATTTCATAATGATAAAAGCGTTAAGTCATCAAGAAATCTTAAAAATTTTAAAGCAGTCATATTACTAGTTCTGTTATGAACTAATAAAAAGTATAGACAGATCCAAATTATTGTTGCAGATTTTAGCACCTATATCTCAGCAGTTGATAACAAGACAAAAATTAAACAAAGACATCGGAGATATAAATCAACTTAGTTGAAAGTTATAGAACACTACACCCAAGAACCGAAAAGAATTGTATAATCTTCTCATGTGCACTTGAATAATTCACCAAGGTAGACTATACTCTGAGACATAAAACAAGTCTCAATAAATGTCAAAACTCAAAATCATACAAACAAAGCATGTTCTTAGGCTGTAACAGTATTAGATTAGAAATCATTAACAAAATATTATAATAGAATTTTCTGTAATGATGAAAAGGTTCTATATCTGTACCACCCAAATATGGTACCCATTATCCATATATGACTTTCAAGCAATTAAAATTTGGCTAGAATGCCTTAGCCACTGAATTTTATTTTTTTTTTCTAAAAGACACTTCAGTCTTTTTTTTTTTTAATAATTGCTCTTTTTTGTTTGTTTGTTTTAAAGATTTATTTATTTATTTATACAAGCACTGGGTACAGTCAGAAGGGCAGGAGGGTGAGAGAATTCACCAGAGCCAGGGCAGGGAGCAGAGCAGGCAGAAGGACCAAAGTACACTGCTGAGGGGAGCAGCGGGCGGCAGGAGGGGTCTGTGCGCCATGTGGGACCCTCCTCCTGCGGCCGGGGAGCAGCCGGGGATCGAACTGGCGCTGCAGAGGGCAACTCAGCACTCAACCACTGCGCCACCTGGGAGGCCCTGTATTTTAATTTAAATTCATTTAAATAAATTAAATATTCACAACTGACCAATGAATATCATATTGGACAGTTCAGATCCATTAAATCTCCAAATATTCAGAAATTTAAAAGGCACATTTTTAATACACTTAATACACAAAACCACATTTTCTTGGGTCAAACAAATCACAAGCAAAACTAGAAAATATTTTGAACAAACTCATAATAAAACACACGATGTCAAATTTCATGGAATACACATAAAGCAGTTCTCAGAGGGTACTTCATAATTTGCAGACTTGTAGATATTACCTAACTTCTCTGAACCTCCATTGTGATTTCTTAATGGGGAAAATAATGCTACCTACCTAGATATTTTTGTAGGAATTAGATGAGAAAATCTTGCATTGGTTTGTGATTATAAAGTGCTATTACTTTAAGACAAACTTAATAAAGATAAGATATCCAAAAAAGCATATTTAGGAACAAAATATCACCCATGTTTGAATTATTATCTCGCCATTACCTAGTTGGGTGACTGTGGATACTTTGCATAAGGTCACTTGACCTCAGTTTAAAAAAAAGATACAAACAAAAGCAAGGTAATTTTAAAGTTATTTTCAAACTCTAGTTTAAGAACTATGAAAGTGACACATTTCCTTTGTAATGTCTACATGACTACAAAGTGCACTGCGTTATTATCACCAGGATTACCTTCTTTCCTGTGGGATTAGGAAGGAGAATGGTGGAACCATCTCCTGACAAACACTGCACTCACTTCTTCACACGCATCATTCCATTTCTTCCTCACACTCCTCCTGGGGGGCTGGTATTTTAAGAAAAGTGTTACTGAAGAATCTGAGGTTCAGAGAAATAAAATAATTTGCCTAAGTCTGCACAGTTACACAAGAAGGGGCAGTTCTCAAATTTACCCCCCCCCTTCTCTCTCTCTGTCTCTAACTTCATATTCACCCTGGAAAGTGACCTCGAGGACCCGCCAAGCTCACCAGGGAGCAGGACCCAGGGAGTCTCTGCCCCAGAAGTGGACACGCCCGTCCAGTCACCCGCATCCCCGCGGGGAGTGTCCGGGCCTCGCGCTTCCCCGTCTGTCTCGGGCCCAGGCCCGGGGACTCGCGCTGGGCGGGGCGGGGACGCGAGAACCACGAGGAGCCGCGACCCGCCGCTGGGTGACCGCGAAGACGGTCACGAGCACCAGCGCGGGCGCGTCACGCAGAGACGGGAACAGGGGTTTTCTCTGAGAGAACGTGTGACGTCCCCCAAGGACACCTTCTGTTGGGGCAAATGTTTTCTTTCTAAAGATTTATTTATTTACACACGCAAGAACTGGGCAACCCGCCGCCCCGGGGAGGTTCATTACCGGCTCCAGCAGCCCCGTTGGTGTCGTCACGCTCTCCGCGCTCAGTCGTCGCCACGCCCCGTCCGCTCGGCCGCTCCAGCCCCTCCTCCGGCCTCGGCACCGCATCACACTGCGCTGCGCTGCGCCACGCCATGCACGCCACGCCACGCACGCCACGCCACGCACGCCACGCCATGCCCGCCATGCCATGCACGCCGCGCCACGCACGCTGCGCCACGCCGTTTGGCCAAGTGCGCATGTACAGTGGGAGGGCGGCAAAGCCTGAAACTTCCCCCCTACTTACCCCCACACCCCTTCAGATGCATCTTGTCTTTCCACACCAACCACCAAAGCACCCACAACCCTCCACCTGTCCATTGTGGTTCCCCCCTTTTTCTCCCCCAACACGCCCTCTGGTAACCTCAATTCTATGGTAGGATTTCTAGGGTTTGATTTAATTGTGTCTGTTCCTTTGTTTTGATGTTCCGTATATGAGTATAATCATCCAGTATTTGTCTTTCTCCAACTTACTTCACTTAGTGTAATCCCCTCCAGTTCCATCAGTTCCCTCCATGTTGTTGCAAATGGCATGACTTCATTTTTTTGTGTAGTTGAACAGTATTTCATTGTGTAAATTTACCATGAATTCTTTATTCACCCATCAGTCCTCGGGAACTTAGACTACTTCCACAACTCAGCTGTTATAAATAGTGCTGGATTTAGCATAGGAATTCATCTATCTCTTTAAGTTAGTGTTTTTGCATTTTGGGAAATAGATACTTAGGAATGGAATTGCCAGACCATATGGAAAATATATTTTACTTTTTTGAGAAACCTCCATACTGTTTCCGTAAAGGCTGAACCAGTGTACAGTCCCACCAACAGTATATGAGGGTTTCTTTTTCTCCTCACCAATATTGTTGTTTCTGATATTTTTGTTATGGGCCATTCTCACAGGTGTGAGGCGGGTGATATCTTGCCAAATCAATCCAAACCAAAAAGAACAGAAGAATTACACTACTAGACTTCAGACTATACAACAAAACTATAGTAATAAAAATAGTAATTGAATAAAACAGACAAGTAGACCACTGGAATACAATTAAACACCCAGAAATAAACCCATGCTTATACAGACAAGTAATCTTCAACAAAAGAGCCAAGACTATACATTGGGAAAAGGAAAGCCCCTTCAATAAATGACACTGGGAAAAGTGGACAACCAAATGCAGAGAAATTAAACTAGACCACTGTTTCACACCATACACAAAAGTAAACTCAAAATGTATTAAAGACATGAAGGTAAGACCTTAAGTCATAAAATACATAGAAGAAAAACATAGGCAAAACACTCCACAACATTGGCTTCAAGGATGTTTTGGGGGACTTGACTCCAAAGGCAAGGTAAACAAAAGCAAAATAAACAAATGGCATTATATCAAACTAAAAGCTTCTGCACAGTGAAATAAATATCATTAAAATAAACTATCATTAAAATAAAAGATATCTACTGAGAGGGAGAAAGTATTTGTACATCACACATTCTACAAAGGACTGATTACCAAAATCTACACAAAATCTACAAAGAACTCATGCAATTTAGCAAAAAGAATGCAAATAACCTAATCAAAAAATGGGCAGGAGAACAAAATAGACACTTCTCCAATTAAGACATGCAGATGGCGAACAGACACGGGGAAAATGTGGAGGAGTGAGGGTGCCTGGTGGTGGGTGTGGTGTGGTAAAATATACCTAAAGAGGTGTAAACCTATACCTCTGAATCATAGAGAGTGTTGTGAGCCAATGTTATCTCAGTGGAAAACTAAACATTGGTTTTTGTTCTCATTCAGTGAACATACAAAAATATGAGATAGCAAAAGAAGACATCAAAGGAAAAGAATATTCATTGTCTCTTATCATCAGGAAAATGCAAATCAAAACTATAATAAAAAGTTCTTGGAATTATCATTGGATTACAATACCATATAGATTTTTTGAACAATTTTCCACACCTTGATATGAAGATGCCTCACCATACCCACTAACAAAATCCTAGAGCAAGTCTAAATAATTTGAGACTATAAATATTTCTAAAACATTTTTGAGACACTATTTTATCAGTACCTTCTATTGTATACTTATAAAAGGAATTTTTATGAAATAAATTTAAGACAAAACAGTGCTACCTTGCCTAGCAAAAGTAGTTATCTTGTCTTCATTTGATTACTTTTTAAATAGTGACCACTTTGGCAACAGCAATAGTCATCTGCTTGAGAACAAATATTATCCACATGTATGAGCATGTATCTCAAACACATATTGCAGCATATCTCTGATAACTCACTTCATTTGTGTTTCACAAACATCTTAAACTGCTTCTGAGGTCCTTAGCTTCTGGGTGAAGTCAAACTACATGGACAGTTCATTTACTACATGCAGCTGTAAGGCACCAAATACTAGCATTTGTCCTAAGCATTAATTTTGAAAAGAAATTTTACAAATTGCAAAAACATTTCCCTTTTGTATAGGAGTGAATAAATGATTTAACTTAATTTCACTTTTACTTTGATTTCAAATCCTTCTTACATGCTTTCATTAAATAACTTAATTTTATCCAAATGAGAACAGTTCTTCTTACTCCATCTTTGTAACCCTCTTAAACATGTGTTCTTTTGTTAGGCCTACTCAGCCGTCTGGTCCTGAATATTTAACTGGAAAAGAATCTCCAGCATTTGTCATTAACTGTTAGTCTCTCTGCATCTGGTTTAGCTATGATCTTTGTATTTTTATGTATAGTCTTTTAAGCAGACATTTTAAAAAGAAAAAAAAATGTAGGACAAACTAGGAAAAGAGAATGAGGAAATTAAGCAAAAATCTTGTACTGTAGCAGAATTTTTATAGTGTCTGGTAAAAAAATTGGGTTTAAAATTAAATTGATAATTACAGTTTCTCTAAGCTAAAATATATTTTTAATGTTTCTATAACTTTTTGAGGGAACATTGATTTACAACACTGTATATAATTTAGGGATATAGGTTCACACCTCATAAGCTATATGTTTCCACACCTTGCTACCACAAATGTATACCCAGAATCCTCTGCCATAGACCACTGAGCCTCCTTCCCACTCATCCCCTCTCTAGCCTCTATTCTGCAGCCATATTTCTGTAGTTTGTTTTTATTAGTTTTGTCTGTTCCTTTTGTTTATTTCTCTGTATTTCATATATGAATCAAATCATCCAGTATTTGTCTTTCTTCTTCTTAGTTCCTTAGCATAATCCCCTCCAGTTCTATGCATGTTGTTCTGGCAAATTTCCATCTATTTTTAAACTGAGTAATATTCATTGTACATGTATGCCACAACTTCTTTACCCACTCATCTATCCTTGGGCACTGAGGTTATTTCTATAACCAATGCAAATAGTGCTGTAGCGAACATAGGAGTGCAAATATCCCTTTGAATTAGTCTTTTTGTAATTCTTCTAGTGCATACCTAAGTAACTTCAGATAGATACCTAGGAATGTTGCATCAACCATCAGATCTGTTTTTAATATTTTGAGCAAACTCCATACTGTTTTCTATAAGGGCTAGCTAGCCCTGTCTGCATCCCACTAACATCCTCCCCAACACTTGTTCTGGTCTTATCAATATGGGTCATTCTCACAATGTAAGGTGGTAACCCACTGTGGTTTTGATTTACATATGATGAAAAGTGATGATGAACATTTTTCATGTTCCTGCTGGTCATCTATATGTTTTCTTTGGAGAAGTGTCTATTTTATTGGATAATTTTTGTTGCTGAATTTTGTAGATCTTTGATATTAGTCCCCTTTGATATTAGAAAATACAAATATTTTCTTCCACTCAGTGGGGCATCTTTTTATTTTAATGATAGTTTATTTCACTGTGCAAAACTTTTCAGTTGGGTGTCATCCCATTTGTTTATTTTTGCTTATGTTTACCTTGCCGTTGGAGTCAATTCCCCAAATACATCCCTGAAGTCAATGTAGTAGAGTGTTCTGCTTATGTTTTCTTCTGTGTATTTTTTACGATTTCAGATCTTACATCCACATCTCTATTCCATTTTGAGTTAACTTTTGTATGTGGTATGAGACAGTGATCTAATTTCATTTTTCTGCATGTGACTGTCCAGTTTTCCTAGTACCATTTGTTGAAGAAAGTTTCCTTTCTCTAATCTATACTTTTGGCTCCTTTGTCATAGATTAATTGTCCATATAAGTATGGGTTTATTTCTGTAGTCTCTAAAAAATGTATGTTAGAAGTTAGTGTGATAGATAATATTTTGTTATTTTATAAAGAATATGGTAAGTTGGGCTAGTTATCTACTTTGGGTTATCTTCCCTCCACATTCAATCTGATGTTAAGCAGACCACTTAGTAGTTTGTTTTGGAATCTTTATGGAGCAGATAAATTTAAAGATTTGGGAATTTGATCCGTAGTAAAGTAAATAAGTATAACTCCATGTCTTACCTTCCTATGAAAGATGAAATAATTGAATTTCACAACTCTGAAATATTAAGACAAGAGTCAGTTTTCCTACTATGTAAAAAAATGAAAGGACGTTATTCACCACATTATTCACCACTTCCTGAAAGCACAACAGGGAATTAATTGAGTAATTATAACTAACTTAATCATAATGGAAAGGGAAGTGCTATAGCTTATATTTATTAAAAATCTGAAAGGTTACAATTTGCTATAGAATTGAGTCAAAATTGAGAACTATCTATTAACCTAAAATATTCCATGTAATGGTAAAATTACAAGTACTTATGACAATTGAAACTAACAGTAGCATCATTCCATAAATTAGCTTTTGCATTTTAAAAATTGCCACAGTATTATCCTTTGTCACAATAGTTGATAAATAATTTTAATGGATATGGCAATCCTTATTTCATATGATCATTATGAAGTTTACATGATTAAATTCATATAAAGCATATGTCAAACAACAGTTCACGAGTGGAAAATCTTCAATAAATTATAAACTAATAATTAATTGCTACCTATTTCAAATTACCAAATAAGTGAATATCCAAATCGTGATGCAATCTTCCCATTGATGATGGCCTTGATCTTCCACTAGATAATCCATCCATTATTGGATAGCTCTAATGCTGAGAAAGGAAACTTGTATATTACATTCCAGCCTTCAACTTTTGCTGTAAATTTTGTTCATTGGACAACACAGACCAGCTTCCCTGTTTTCCACATGACAACTCTTCAAACATTTCTGTACAGCTACATCCTCTTCCTTCAGACCTATCCCTTGACAGTCATCTTTAGAAAACTGAACCTGGAAATGACCACTGTAGTCCACCCAGTATAATCAGGGCAGAGCTTAGATTTAATACTTTATTAGTACTACCTAGAGATTTAATACTTTATTATTATTCCACCCTTATTCTAGACACTATGTTGGAGGTCAAGTTTAAATATTATTACTGACATTTTGTGTTGCAAATGACAGAAACTTAATTAGCTTGAGTTAAAAGGGAATTTACTAGATTCTGTCAGGTTATTACAGTAGAATGGCACTAAGAGATAAAGATGCACCTCAGCCACAGAAGCAACTGACCCAAGGAAACTAAAAATAGAAAGAAGTCTCTCCTGTTCCTGTCTATACAGATCAGATCCCTGTGTTGCCCCCATAGTGGAGATATGGCTACCACCCAACCCAAGGTTTTACCTCTTAGACCCCAGACTTCCTAAAAGGGACTGTCTTACCATTCTCCGATCTGATTTTGGAATCCTCCGAAATAGATTCTCTTTCTTGTTCAAGTGTCCACTTCTGGTCTTATCACCTACGCCACGTTGTACCTTAAGTGCTTATGTGGCTACCATTCTGTATAGGTAGAGAGTTAATTTCTGGAAAAGATGTGCTAGAAGGACAGCCCTGCCAGTGTTCACTGGAGAACATGTTGTTTTAGTTTTCTTTTCTTTTTTTTTTTTGAATAGCAATTAGTTTAACCCACTTTAACATTTATATTTAAACCTCAGTTTAGTCTCATGTCCTGTTCTATTCTTGTGATTGTGACATCGTTTTTACTAACTGAACTTCAGAACACCTTTGCAGCCTATATTCATTGCTTTTGTATTCTACTTATCCAGAGTCTGACTTTCACATCTTCGTGAGTGAATGATAAAGTGTACAGAGTTACAGATAGAACCTTGTTGCAGCCCATTAGAAATTTCTTTGGGGGTGAACATGGATCCATTTATCAATACCTTTTGGGTACAATCATTCAAACAACCACGATGTCTTAGAAGTGAATCTTTGTAGGAGCTCATGGATGTAATGTCAGAGACACTGAGGTTAGAACACTCAACATCTCCTCATCCCACGGGCGAAAACTATTTGAGGAGCAATGTTCCTGCTGCACCAAAAGAATAAAAGCATTTCTTTTTTTTCTTTTTTTAATTAATATTTTATTTTATATAATTCTTATATCATTTTTCATTTTTGCACAATGTCTGCATTTTCATATTGGTTATATTCCCCATACAAGTGCACCCCCCCCTTGTTTTGACCCAGTCCTTCCTTTCCCTGCCCGCCCCCCATAGTGTGTCTCTGGTTTATAGTTGCTTGTTGATTTTGATTTTTACTTTGTATTAATTAGTCTTTTTCCTGGTCCCTTATTTAGGTTTTTAAATTCCTGCTTTGAGTGAGGCCATGTGGTATTTTTCTTTTTCTTTCTGACTTATTTTGATGAGCATGATCCCTTCTAGCTCCATCCATGTTGCTGCAAACTGCATGTGCTTATCTTTTTTGATTGCTGAGTAATATTCCATTGTGTATATGTACCACATCTCCTTGATCCAGTCATCTATTTTTGGGCATTTGGGTTGTTGCCATAGCTTAGCTATTGTAAATAGTGCTGCTATAAACAAAGGCGTGCAGGTGCCCTTTGGAATGACTGTTTCTGTGTCATTTGGGTAAATACCTAGGAGTGGAATTGCTGGATCATATGGAAGCTCTATCTTTAGTAGGTCAAGTAACCTCCATACAGCTCTCCATAGTGGTTGGACCAGTTTGCACTCCCATCAGCAATGCAGGAGAGTTCTTTTTTCTCCACAACCTTACCAACATTTGTTGTTGGTAGTTCTTTAATATGTGCCATTCTCACTGGTGTAAGATGGTATCTCATTGTAGTTTTGATTTGTATTTTCCTGATTACAAGTGATGTTGAACATTTTTTCATATGCCTGTTGGCCATTTGCATTTCCTCTTTGAAGAAGTTTTTTTTAGCTCTTCTGCCCATTTTGTCACTGGATTATTTTCTTTGTTTTTGTTGAGTCTCATCAGCTCTTTGTAGATTTTTGTGATCAGTCCTTTATCATTAGTGTCGTGTGCAAAAATTTTCTTCCAGTTGGTGGGATTTCTCTTTGTTTTGGTTATTGCCTCTTTTGCTGTGCAGAAGCTCTTTAATTTGATGTCGTCAAGCTGTTCATCTTTTTTTTTTTTAAATTCTCTTTTTTTTTTTTATAGAGGCACTTTTTTTATTTACTTATTATTTATTTATTTATTTGTTTGTTTGTTTGTTTTATACATGCACTGGGTACAGTCGGAAGCACGGGAGGGTGAGAGAATTCACCAGAGCCAGAGCAGGGAGCAGAGCAAGCAGAAGGACCAAAGTACACTGCTGAGGGGAGCAGCTGGCGGCAGGAGAGGTCTGCACGCCATGTGGGACCCTCCTCCTGTGGCCGGGGAGCAGCCGGGGATCGAACCGGCGCCGCAGAGGCCGCGGGCTGCTTCGCAACCCAGCGCTCAACCGCTGCACCACTGGGGAGGCCCCCAGCTGTTAATCTTTGCTTTCACTCTCACTGCTTTGGGTGATGTGTCTGTAAAGATGTCTTTGAGGTGCATGTCATGTAGTGTTTCGCCTGTATTTCCTTCTATGTATTTTCAGGTCTTATGTCTAGTTCTTTAATCCATTTTGAGTTGGTTTTTGTGCATGGTGTGAGGTAGTAGTCAAGCTTCATTCTTTTGCATGTAGCGACCCAGTTTTCCCAGCACCATTTATTGAACAAAATTTCTTTGCTCCAATGCATATTCTTTGCTCCTTTGTCAAAGATTAGCTGACCATAAATCTGTGGGCTTATTTCTGGATTTTCTATTCGGTTCCATTGGTCCATTTGTCTGTTCTTGGTCCAATACTATGCAGTTCTGATGATTATGGCTTGTTAGTATAGTTTGAAGTCTGAGAGTGTGATGCCTCCATTCCCTTCTTTTTTATTTCAAGCGAGCTTTGGCTATTTGGGGTTTCTGGTGATTCCATATGAATTTCATCAATAATTGTTCTATTTCTTTGAAGAATGTCATTGAAATTTTTATTGGAATAGCACTGAATCTGTAAATTGCTTTTGGTAGGATGGCCATTTTAATAATGTTAATTCTTCCAATCCATGAGCAGGGGATGTCTTTTTTTATTTCAAGATGGGCTTTTCGCTTGGGCATGAAGTGGTGCCTCATTGTGGGTTTACCTTTAAATTTTTTTTTCTCCACTAAAGTGAAAGGCATTTTTTTTAAAGATTTATTTATTTATTTATACAAGCACTGGGTACAGTCAGAAGTGTGGGAGGGTGAGAGAATTCACCACAGCCAGAGGGGAGAACAGAACAGGCAGACTGACGAAATACACGGCTGAGGGGAGCAGCGGGCAGCAGGAGAGGTCTGTGCGCCACGTGGGACCTTCACCAGTGGCTGGGATTGAACTGGTGCTGCAGAGCCTGCAGGCAGCTTCGCAGCCCAGCGCTCAACTGCTGTGCCACGAGGGGAGGCCAATGAGAAAGGCATTTTTTAAAAATGAAATCCAAAGCAGAGGAAAAATAATTTTCCACCAATTTTCCCTTGGAAGCAAATTCACTTCCTGCTTATATTTCATCCCTTCACTGTTTTGTGTGCTCACTGAGGAGACTCATTGCCACCCCCTGTCTTCCCCCTCTTCTTTCTCATTGTCCCCCCACCCCCACCCACTGCTTTTCCAGGCCTGCTAAGTTCGGGTAGCCAACAAGGAATTATTGACAATGCGCCCAGTAATGCCAAATGAAAACAGTGCAGGCAGTCACAGATGGCCTACTTGAATAAGTGCCGCAGACCAGCTTTTGGCAAAATGTCGGGTCAGAAGTCCTTGAAAGGAAAAGACGGCCTAGGTACGGTGTAAAGGACTGAGGGGAAGGGGATGAGGCAGTGAGGAGACACTGACACTGGATGAGGTGCAAGTATCTTCTGCTGAGAGACTCAGCATGTCTTTATTCAGTTTTAGTAATCAGAAAAAAAATGCATTATCATGTGTAAAGCAGAGACAATCAGAGTATTCTATTCCCATGGACTACTGGCTCCTACAGGTTTCAGCTAGACGGTAGCCTTCAAGGTTAATAGATAAAAAACCAAACCTAACACTAAAACTTATGATTTCAGCTAGACAATTACCTAAGACAGTGGATAGACGCCAGTACATCCCTATCAGCTAAAGCTTAAGCAAGAAAAGACTTTTCTTATTCGCATGGCCTTCAGCCGGGACCGGCTGCTACTCAGCTATCAGAACTTTTTCTAACTAGAAACTTCTTAACACAGTTAACTTCATTTAAAAACTTTCCTAAGAAACTTCTAAATAAAAAGGAACTTCTAAAAAAGCGAAAGAAGGACTTACTATAATAGTTGTGCTGATTTGCTTGTCAGGTATGTACAATAAATTGTCTCCCATTGTCAAGTGGGTCAAATTGTTTAATAACTAATTTCTAAACAATTTTCCACGCCATCCACCCACAGTCTGCTGACACGTACAATCCACTGCCCAATATACTCTCTAATAAATTTTTTCTCTCTCTATGACCAAGAACAAAAAGCGAAGGGATGCCAGATCTTCAGCCCCATGGTGTGAGGCCCTTTCTCTTTGCTGCTTGTCAGTATCCTATCTGGCTGGGGCAACAAGACCCCCTGCAGCATATAAGCAAGAGCAGGACCCTTGTAAGAATCTTTCCAGGGAGGGAGAACAATGAATCAGTTTCTCAGCTACCTGGGGTTTCCTCATGCAGGCTTGTCTCTCACCAGCAACCTTATGACACCTTCATTATTGAGGAATCCCAACTCCAATCCTTCAGAGGAATGACATTTTAGGAGCCTTCAAAGGAGAAGCAGATGTTCCTCTAGTGAAGAAGGCAGAGAAAGATGGTCCAGGCAAAGGGACCAGCATATACTAAGGGACGAGAAGGCCTGGAAAAGAATGAACATTTAGGAAGCATCTAGAGGTCAGCTAAATTAGAGGGTTCCCAGGTAGGGCATGGCAGGGCGTGATGGGAACACACTGGCCATGGAGGGCCAGGTCAAGTCCAGATGTGAAAAGTGAAGGAATCCCTTTGTTACAGGAGGACGAGGGGTACCCCAGGACCTCCAAACCTAAATAGGTTCTGCCACCCAGCACATCAAGACAAAACATGCCCCAGTGCATGAAAGTTTCAATGGAAAACAACTTTAATACAATTAGTGTGCAATAAAGAGAAGAAAAACAGGAACAATACAGTTTCCAAATCAAGCACCAAAAACTACCACCCATGCGCTTGTGGGTAAATGCCCAGCCAAACAGAGTTAGCTCAAAACAGGACCCGAGTCTAAGGCATTTCCTGGTGGGGGCCCATAGGAAAGGGGCAAAAGGGGCCAGGAAAGTCTAGAAGGAAAAGAGCAAAATCAGGGCCTCCCCGTGGTGCAGCGGGTTGAGCGCAGGGCTGTGAAACTGTCTGCAGCCTCTGCAGTGTGGGTTCCATTCTGGCAGGCCAGGGAGATACCCACATGGCGCGGCAGACTTCTCCTTCATCGCCCGCTGCTCCCCTCAGCAGTGTCTTTGGTCCGTCTGCCTGTTCTGCTCCCCACTCTGTCTCTGGTGAATTCTCTCACCCTCCCCTGCACCTGGCCTGTACCCCAGATCTTGCATAAAAATAAAATAAAAAACGAACTAACTAAATAAATAAATAAAAAGAAACAAGCAAAATCAAAATCAAAACCCAAATCAGTATAAAGGCTGCCAGTGTCAGCCTCCCCACAGGTCTCTTCCCCACATCTCTGTCTCTTTCAATTGTTTCCTTCCATATCCCCCAAGTTCCTGGTACAACCCAAGGCCAAGGAGCAAGTACAGCTTCTTCACATGTCTCTCTGCTCCACTGTCTCCTCCAGGTGCTGGTCTTGGTATCCCCTTCCTTCCTTCTCCTGCCTTCTCTTGCTCCCCATCCCTGCTCAGCTCCGCACTTCCATGACGGGGCAAGTGAGACACAGGGCAAGCTAGAAATTAGGCAGTTTTAGGGACAGTGCAGGAGGGGACCTCTGAAGAATTTAGGGATTTTCTCCTCAATAAACTTTTTCTTTCTCAAAACAAACCTGCCTCTTCTTGCTTGCTTGCCTGAGAGTCTGCGAAGTTCCTGCTGCGGCTTCGGAGACACCATCCCGTGGGGGTCTAGTGGCTGGGACTCAGCGCTGCACCTGCAGCCTGGGATCTGTTCCAGGCTGGAAGACTAGGCCTGACAATTCCGGTATCACAAGGAACCTGGAAACTCCCCTTTCCTGGGGATTGCCTTGTTACACCTTCAGCTCTAAAATCATTCCTGTGTATTGGCAGCAAGGTAGTTTCTCCCTGTTTGGATAATATTAAGTATTCACCTGCAGGAGGGTGGGGGAAGGACTTTCAACAATGCTTAAGAGAAACCCACACCTTGACCATTCACTCTGCTATCTGATGAGCACTAAATTAATTTCCATATGAACGCATGATGTGGAGGTAAGACACAGAAACGCGAATTACAAGAGACACAGCCGGCTCTTATTAAATTTCCCAGAAACACAATGTGTGCATTAATTAGTCTAAAGCACCTGGAACCTAATGCAAGAGAGATTTACAGAGAGCAGCTGTACAGAGATGGATTAACCCCAGAAATAGGTTTGGCTCTGAGGCTGATGTTTTCTTTTCCTCTCTGAATGGAACAAGATAAGACACATTACTTACAAAATGTAACCATTTCTGGCAGTTTTACCTCTGATTCCTGCCTCCTAACCCCCACCCCAAGTGCTGCCAGGCACAGAGACTGGTTCTGAACACAAACCCCTGGGGCCTCTTCAGCTCAAGCCCCAGAGACACTTGTGGGTGAATTGTGCAAATGGGGGGGGGGAGGGAGGGGGGGAATATGCCAGTTCCTGATCCTCTCAGGCTTGGCCCTGTTTTCTGTCAATCCAGCTTTGCATGAGGAATTGAAGAATTTCCCATATGGCCAAAGGCACCAAGGCACCATCACCACTGGGCTTAATCCTAATGCATTTTTAACTTCCCCTTTTTTAACCAGGCGCCAAGGAGAAAAGACCAACTTGAAAAAATTCCCTGAACAGGCACCAAGGAAGCAAGAGGCATGAATGCCACTTTCTTTGAAAGGCTGAGGCACTGGGAGTAGAAGAGTTGTCATAAAATGCAGGCTAGAGCTCCAGACCCCCAGGGCTGTGACTGCGGCCAAGGCCAGTGTGGCACCCTCAGGACAGTTGTGACCTGCCTCTTTATGCTCCTGTGGAGAGTTCAGCAGGTGTGATGGGATTTTTTTGGAGTTAGTGGGTTTGGAGTGCGGGGTCCTTGGGCTCACTCTGGGAAAGGTTTCACCAGAGCTCCCGATTCAGCAATACGCGGTGAGTTTCCCAGGCAAGTTCCTCCACGAGAACAGAGACATTGGTTATATTTAAAAAGCAGGTTTGTTAGGGAAAGGGACAGAAGAATAAAGGACACTTGCATAGACACAAGCAGGCAGGAAGAGCTGCCCTGAAAGGGACAGGTTGGCTAAGAGAGGCCTGCATGTTTGCAGGCAGGTGGCCTTGAGGAGAGCGGCCTCCGCTGAAGGAGGTCAATGAGGGGAAGTACAGGTCACGGGCAGGTAGGGAGCTGCTGCCCTGCAGAGGGAGAGGGTTGGTAAAAAGAAGCACCTGCATAGGCACAGATGGGCAGAGAGATGGCTCCCAGAGCCTGTGCAGAGACTGCACTGAT
>NW_028167776.1:0-31584 GCF_964194135.1 Talpa europaea
TGTTATTTCTTCTTTTTTGCCTTCTTATTTCTTTTTCTACTTCTTGTTCTTCCTGTTCTTTTAGTTCTTTTTGTTCTTTGTAGTTCTACATCTCCTTCTTCTTCTTCTTCATCTGCTTCTTCTGCTTCTTCATTAGCTTATTCTGTTATTTCTGCTTTTTCGGCTTATTCTTCTGTTATTTCTGCTTTTTCAGCTTATTCTTCTCTTTCTACTTCTTGTTCTTCTTGTTCTTCTTGTAGTTCTACCTCTCCTTCTCCTTCTTCTCCATCTGCTTCTTCTGCTTCTTCATCAGCTTATTCTGTTATTCTGCTTTTTCAGCTTATTCTTCTGTTATTTCTGCTTTTTCGAATTCTTCTGTTATTTTTGCTTTTTCCTCTTATTCTTCTGTTTCTACTTCTTGTTCTTATTGTTCTTGTAGTTCTTCTTGTTTTAGTAATTCTACATCTCCTTCTTCTTCTTCTTCATCGTCTTCTGCTTCTGCATTTTTGCTTTTTCAAGTTCATCTTCTTCTGCTTCTTTTTCAGCTTAATCTTCTTTTCCTTCTGCTGTTTCGGCTTATTCTTCTCTTATTTCCGCTTTTTCGGCTTATTCTTCTGTTTCTAATTCTAGTTCTTCTTGTTCTTCTAGTTCGTCTTTTTCTTCTTGTATTTCTACATCTCCATCTTCTTCTTCAACTTCTTCTGTTTCTTCTGCATTTTTTGCTTTTTCAACTAATTCTTCTTCTTATGCTGCTTCCTCCACTGTATCTTCTCTTATTTCAGCATTTTTGGCTGATTCTTCTGTTATTTCTGCTGTTTCGTCTTATTCTTCTGTTATTTCTGCTTTTCGGCTTGTGCTTCTGTTATTTCTGCTTTCTCCTATTATTCTTTTTTTCATCTTGTTCTTCTAATTCTCCTTGTTCTTCTTGTAGTTCTACATCTCCTTCTTCTTCTTCTTCACATTCTGTTTCTTCTGCACAATTTGTTTTTTCAATTACTTCTACTTCTTTTGCGTCTTCTGCTTCTTCATCAGCTTATTCTTCTGTTATTTCTGCTCTTTCGGCTTCTTCTGTTATTTTTGCTTTTTCCTCTTATTCTTCTGTTTCTACTTCTTGTTCTCCTTGTTCTTTTAGTTCTTTTGTTCTTCTTGTAGTTCTATATGTTCTTCTTCTTCTTCATCTTCTGTGACTTCTTCATTTTTGGCTTTTTCAATTACTTGCTCTCATTATGCTTATGCTTCTTCTTCAGCTGATTCTTCTGTTATTTCTGCTGTTTTGGCTTATTCTTCTGATATTTCTTCTTTTTCGGCTTATTCATTTGTTATTTCTGATTTTTCATCTTATTCTTCCTATTCTAATTCTTGCTCTTATTGTTCTTCTCCTTCTTCTTGTTCTTGTAGTTCCACATTTCCTTCTTCTTCATCATCTTCTTCTGTTTCTTCTGTTTTTTTTTTTTTTGCTTTTGCAATTACTCCTCTGCTTTTTCTGCTTCTTCCTCAGCTGAATCTTCTGTTATTTCTGGTTTTTCGGCTGATTCTTCTGCTCTTTTTGCTTTTTCCCATTATTCTTCTGTTTCTTCTTGTTCATCTTGTTCTTCTAGTACTTCTTGTTCTTCCTTAGTTCTACATCTCCTTCTTCTACTTCTTCAACTTCTTCTGTTTCTTCTGAATTTTTTGCTCTTTCAAGTACTTCTTCTTCTGCTGCTTCTTTTTCAGCTTATTCTGCTTTTATTTCTGCTTTTTCGACTCATTCTTCTGTTAGTTCTCCTTTCTTGTCTTATTCTTCTGTTTCTACTTCTTGTTTTTCTTGTTCTTTTAGTTCTTCTTGTTCTTCTTGTACTTCTACATCCCCGTCTTCTTCTTCATCATCTTTTGTTTCTTCTTCATTTTTTGCTTTTTCAAGTCCTTCTTCTTCTGCTTCTTCTGTTTCTTTTTCAGCTTATTCTTCTATTATTTCTGCTGTTTCGGCTTCTTCTCTTAGTTTTGCTTTTTCCTCTTATTCTTCCTATTCTACTTCTTGCTATTGATGTTCTTCTAGTTCTTCTTGTAGTTCTATATCTCCTTGTTCTTCTTCTTCATCTTCTCTTTCTTCTGTATTTTTTTATTTTTCAATTACTTGCTCTCATTCTGCTTCATCTGCTTCTTCTTCAGCTGAGTCTTCTGTTATTTTTGCTTTTTCGGCTTATTCTTCTGTTATTTTTGCTTTTTTGGCTTATTCTTCAGTTATTTCTGCTTTTTCCTCTTATTCTTCTGTTTCTTCTTCTTGTTCTTGCAATTCTTGTTGTTCTTCTTGTAGTTCTATATCTCCTTCTTCTTCTTCTTCATCTGCTTCTTCGGATTCTTCATCAGCTTCTTATTCTATATCAGCTTGTTATTCTGTTATTCTTGTTATTATTTTGTTATTCTTTTTCTTGTTCTTTTGTTCATCTATTTTTCCCTGTTCTTCTAGTAGTTCTACATCTCCTTCTTCTTCATATTCTTCTGCATTTTTGCTTTTTCAATTACTTCTTCTGCTTCCTCTGCTTCTTCCTCAGCTTAATCTACGGTTATTTCTGCTTTTTCGGCTTATTCTTCTGTAATTTCTGCGTTTTTGGCTTATTCTTTTTCTACTTCTTGTTCTTCCTGTTCTTTTAGTTATTCTTGTTCTTCCTGTAGTTCTACATCTCCTTCCTCTTCTTCTTCATCTTCTTCTGTTTCTTCTGCATTTTTTGCTTTTTCAATTACTTCTTATTCTTCTCCTTTTTCTGCTTCTTCCTCAGCTGCCTCTACTGTTATTTGTGCTTTATCGTCTTATTCTTCAGTTTCTAATTCTTGTTATTCTTGTTCTTTTAGTTCTTCTTGTTTTTCTTGTAGTTCTATATCTCCTTCTTCTTCTTTTTCATCTTCTTCTGTTTCTTCTGCATCTTTTGCTTTTTCAATTACTTCTTCTTCTCCGGCTTCTTCCTCAGCTGAATCTTCTGTGATTTCTGCATTTTTGCCTTTTTCTTCTGTTATTTCTGCTGTTTCGTCTTATTCTTCTGTTATTTCTGCTTTTTCGCCTTCTTCTTCTGTTATTTCTGCTTTCTCCTCTTATTCTTCTGTTTCTTCTTGTTCTTCTTGTTCTGCTAGTTCTTCTTGTTCTTCTTGTAGTTCTATATGTCCTTCTTCTTCTCCATCTTTTTCTGTTTCTTCTGAATATTTTCCTTTTTCAATTACTTCTTCTTCTTCTTCTTATTTTCAGCTTATGCTTCTGTAATTTCTGCTCTTTCGTCTTATTCTTCTGTTATTTCTGCTTTTTCGGCTTATTCTTCTGTTATTTCTGCTTTCTCCTCTTATTCTTCTGTTTCTTCTTGTTCTTCTTGTTCTGCTAGTTCTTCTTGTTCTTCTTGTAGTTCTATATCTCCTTCTTCTTCTCCATCTTTTTCTGTTTCTTCTGAATATTTTCCTTTTTCAATTACTTCTTCTTCTTCTTCTTATTTTCAGCTTATGCTTCTGTAATTTCTGCTCTTTCGGCTTATTCTTCTGTTATTTCTGCTTTTTCGGCTTATTCTTCTGTTTCCACTTTTTGTTCTTTTATTTCTTCTTGTTCTTCTTGTAGTTCTACATCTCCTTCTCCTTCTTCGTCGTCATCTTCTGTTTCTTCTGCATTTTTTTGCATTTTCAATTACTTCTTCTCCTGCTTCTTCCTCAGCTGATTCTTCTGTTATTTCTGTATTTTTGGCTTATTCTTCTATTATTTCTGCTGTTTCGTCTTATTCTCCTGTGATTTCTTCTTTTTCGGCTTTTTCTTCTGTTACTTCTGCTTTTTCCTCTTATTCTTCTGTTTCTACTTCTTGTTCTTTTTGTTCTTTTAGTTCTTCTTGTTCTTCTTGTACTTCTACATCTCTTTGTCAGCTTATTCTTCTATTATTTCTGCTGTTTCGGCTTTCTCTTCTGTTATTTCTTCTTTTTTGCCTTCTTATTCTTTTTCTACTTCTTGTTCTTCCTGTTCTTTTAGTTCTTTTTGTTCTTTGTAGTTCTACATCTCCTTCTTCTTCTTCTTCATCTGCTTCTTCTGCTTCTTCATTAGCTTATTCTGTTATTTCTGCTTTTTCGGCTTATTCTTCTGTTATTTCTGCTTTTTCAGCTTATTCTTCTCTTTCTACTTCTTGTTCTTCTTGTTCTTCTTGTAGTTCTACCTCTCCTTCTCCTTCTTCTCCATCTGCTTCTTCTGCTTCTTCATCAGCTTATTCTGTTATTCTGCTTTTTCAGCTTATTCTTCTGTTATTTCTGCTTTTTCGAATTCTTCTGTTATTTTTGCTTTTTCCTCTTATTCTTCTGTTTCTACTTCTTGTTCTTATTGTTCTTGTAGTTCTTCTTGTTTTAGTAATTCTACATCTCCTTCTTCTTCTTCTTCATCGTCTTCTGCTTCTGCATTTTTGCTTTTTCAAGTTCATCTTCTTCTGCTTCTTTTTCAGCTTAATCTTCTTTTCCTTCTGCTGTTTCGGCTTATTCTTCTCTTATTTCCGCTTTTTCGGCTTATTCTTCTGTTTCTAATTCTAGTTCTTCTTGTTCTTCTAGTTCGTCTTTTTCTTCTTGTATTTCTACATCTCCATCTTCTTCTTCAACTTCTTCTGTTTCTTCTGCATTTTTTGCTTTTTCAATTAATTCTTCTTCTTATGCTGCTTCCTCCACTGTATCTTCTCTTATTTCAGCATTTTTGGCTGATTCTTCTGTTATTTCTGCTGTTTCGTCTTATTCTTCTGTTATTTCTGCTTTTCGGCTTGTGCTTCTGTTATTTCTGCTTTCTCCTATTATTCTTTTTTTCATCTTGTTCTTCTAATTCTCCTTGTTCTTCTTGTAGTTCTACATCTCCTTCTTCTTCTTCTTCACATTCTGTTTCTTCTGCACAATTTGTTTTTTCAATTACTTCTACTTCTTTTGCGTCTTCTGCTTCTTCATCAGCTTATTCTTCTGTTATTTCTGCTCTTTCGGCTTCTTCTGTTATTTTTGCTTTTTCCTCTTATTCTTCTGTTTCTACTTCTTGTTCTCCTTGTTCTTTTAGTTCTTTTGTTCTTCTTGTAGTTCTATATGTTCTTCTTCTTCTTCATCTTCTGTGACTTCTTCATTTTTGGCTTTTTCAATTACTTGCTCTCATTATGCTTATGCTTCTTCTTCAGCTGATTCTTCTGTTATTTCTGCTGTTTTGGCTTATTCTTCTGATATTTCTTCTTTTTCGGCTTATTCATTTGTTATTTCTGATTTTTCATCTTATTCTTCCTATTCTAATTCTTGCTCTTATTGTTCTTCTCCTTCTTCTTGTTCTTGTAGTTCCACATTTCCTTCTTCTTCATCATCTTCTTCTGTTTCTTCTGTTTTTTTTTTTTGCTTTTGCAATTACTCCTCTGCTTTTTCTGCTTCTTCCTCAGCTGAATCTTCTGTTATTTCTGGTTTTTCGGCTGATTCTTCTGCTCTTTTTGCTTTTTCCCATTATTCTTCTGTTTCTTCTTGTTCATCTTGTTCTTCTAGTACTTCTTGTTCTTCCTTAGTTCTACATCTCCTTCTTCTACTTCTTCAACTTCTTCTGTTTCTTCTGAATTTTTTGCTCTTTCAAGTACTTCTTCTTCTGCTGCTTCTTTTTCAGCTTATTCTGCTTTTATTTCTGCTTTTTCGACTCATTCTTCTGTTAGTTCTCCTTTCTTGTCTTATTCTTCTGTTTCTACTTCTTGTTTTTCTTGTTCTTTTAGTTCTTCTTGTTCTTCTTGTACTTCTACATCCCCGTCTTCTTCTTCATCATCTTTTGTTTCTTCTTCATTTTTTGCTTTTTCAAGTCCTTCTTCTTCTGCTTCTTCTGTTTCTTTTTCAGCTTATTCTTCTATTATTTCTGCTGTTTCGGCTTCTTCTCTTAGTTTTGCTTTTTCCTCTTATTCTTCCTATTCTACTTCTTGCTATTGATGTTCTTCTAGTTCTTCTTGTAGTTCTATATCTCCTTGTTCTTCTTCTTCATCTTCTCTTTCTTCTGTATTTTTTTATTTTTCAATTACTTGCTCTCATTCTGCTTCATCTGCTTCTTCTTCAGCTGAGTCTTCTGTTATTTTTGCTTTTTCGGCTTATTCTTCTGTTATTTTTGCTTTTTTGGCTTATTCTTCAGTTATTTCTGCTTTTTCCTCTTATTCTTCTGTTTCTTCTTCTTGTTCTTGCAATTCTTGTTGTTCTTCTTGTAGTTCTATATCTCCTTCTTCTTCTTCATCTGCTTCTTCGGATTCTTCATCAGCTTCTTATTCTATATCAGCTTGTTATTCTGTTATTCTTGTTATTATTTTGTTATTCTTTTTCTTGTTCTTTTGTTCATCTATTTTTCCCTGTTCTTCTAGTAGTTCTACATCTCCTTCTTCTTCATATTCTTCTGCATTTTTGCTTTTTCAATTACTTCTTCTGCTTCCTCTGCTTCTTCCTCAGCTTAATCTACGGTTATTTCTGCTTTTTCGGCTTATTCTTCTGTAATTTCTGCGTTTTTGGCTTATTCTTTTTCTACTTCTTGTTCTTCCTGTTCTTTTAGTTATTCTTGTTCTTCCTGTAGTTCTACATCTCCTTCCTCTTCTTCTTCATCTTCTTCTGTTTCTTCTGCATTTTTTGCTTTTTCAATTACTTCTTATTCTTCTCCTTTTTCTGCTTCTTCCTCAGCTGCCTCTACTGTTATTTGTGCTTTATCGTCTTATTCTTCAGTTTCTAATTCTTGTTATTCTTGTTCTTTTAGTTCTTCTTGTTTTTCTTGTAGTTCTATATCTCCTTCTTCTTCTTTTTCATCTTCTTCTGTTTCTTCTGCATCTTTTGCTTTTTCAATTACTTCTTCTTCTCCGGCTTCTTCCTCAGCTGAATCTTCTGTGATTTCTGCATTTTTGCCTTTTTCTTCTGTTATTTCTGCTGTTTCGTCTTATTCTTCTGTTATTTCTGCTTTTTCGCCTTCTTCTTCTGTTATTTCTGCTTTCTCCTCTTATTCTTCTGTTTCTTCTTGTTCTTCTTGTTCTGCTAGTTCTTCTTGTTCTTCTTGTAGTTCTATATGTCCTTCTTCTTCTCCATCTTTTTCTGTTTCTTCTGAATATTTTCCTTTTTCAATTACTTCTTCTTCTTCTTCTTATTTTCAGCTTATGCTTCTGTAATTTCTGCTCTTTCGTCTTATTCTTCTGTTATTTCTGCTTTTTCGGCTTATTCTTCTGTTATTTCTGCTTTCTCCTCTTATTCTTCTGTTTCTTCTTGTTCTTCTTGTTCTGCTAGTTCTTCTTGTTCTTCTTGTAGTTCTATATCTCCTTCTTCTTCTCCATCTTTTTCTGTTTCTTCTGAATATTTTCCTTTTTCAATTACTTCTTCTTCTTCTTCTTATTTTCAGCTTATGCTTCTGTAATTTCTGCTCTTTCGGCTTATTCTTCTGTTATTTCTGCTTTTTCGGCTTATTCTTCTGTTTCTACTTTTTGTTCTTTTATTTCTTCTTGTTCTTCTTGTAGTTCTACATCTCCTTCTCCTTCTTCGTCGTCATCTTCTGTTTCTTCTGCATTTTTTTGCATTTTCAATTACTTCTTCTCCTGCTTCTTCCTCAGCTGATTCTTCTGTTATTTCTGTATTTTTGGCTTATTCTTCTATTATTTCTGCTGTTTCGTCTTATTCTCCTGTGATTTCTTCTTTTTCGGCTTTTTCTTCTGTTACTTCTGCTTTTTCCTCTTATTCTTCTGTTTCTACTTCTTGTTCTTTTTGTTCTTTTAGTTCTTCTTGTTCTTCTTGTACTTCTACATCTCTTTGTCAGCTTATTCTTCTATTATTTCTGCTGTTTCGGCTTTCTCTTCTGTTATTTCTTCTTTTTTGCCTTCTTATTCTTTTTCTACTTCTTGTTCTTCCTCTTCTTTTAGTTCTTTTTGTTCTTTGTAGTTCTACATCTCCTTCTTCTTCTTCTTCATCTGCTTCTTCGCTTCTTCATTAGCTTATTCTGTTATTTCTGCTTTTTCGGCTTATTCTTCTGTTATTTCTGCTTTTTCAGCTTATTCTTCTCTTTCTACTTCTTGTTCTTCTTGTTCTTCTTGTAGTTCTACCTCTCCTTCTCCTTCTTCTCCATCTGCTTCTTCTGCTTCTTCATCAGCTTATTCTGTTATTCTGCTTTTTCAGCTTATTCTTCTGTTATTTCTGCTTTTTTCGAATTCTTCTGTTATTTTTGCTTTTTCCTCTTATTCTTCTGTTTCTACTTCTTGTTCTTATTGTTCTTGTAGTTCTTCTTGTTTTAGTAATTCTACATCTCCTTCTTCTTCTTCTTCATCGTCTTCTGCTTCTGCATTTTTGCTTTTTCAAGTTCATCTTCTTCTGCTTCTTTTTCAGCTTAATCTTCTTTTCCTTCTGCTGTTTCGGCTTATTCTTCTCTTATTTCCGCTTTTTCGGCTTATTCTTCTGTTTCTAATTCTAGTTCTTCTTGTTCTTCTAGTTCGTCTTTTTCTTCTTGTATTTCTACATCTCCATCTTCTTCTTCAACTTCTTCTGTTTCTTCTGCATTTTTTGCTTTTTCAATTAATTCTTCTTCTTATGCTGCTTCCTCCACTGTATCTTCTCTTATTTCAGCATTTTTGGCTGATTCTTCTGTTATTTCTGCTGTTTCGTCTTATTCTTCTGTTATTTCTGCTTTTCGGCTTGTGCTTCTGTTATTTCTGCTTTCTCCTATTATTCTTTTTTTCATCTTGTTCTTCTAATTCTCCTTGTTCTTCTTGTAGTTCTACATCTCCTTCTTCTTCTTCTTCACATTCTGTTTCTTCTGCACAATTTGTTTTTTCAATTACTTCTACTTCTTTTGCGTCTTCTGCTTCTTCATCAGCTTATTCTTCTGTTATTTCTGCTCTTTCGGCTTCTTCTGTTATTTTTGCTTTTTCCTCTTATTCTTCTGTTTCTACTTCTTGTTCTCCTTGTTCTTTTAGTTCTTTTGTTCTTCTTGTAGTTCTATATGTTCTTCTTCTTCTTCATCTTCTGTGACTTCTTCATTTTTGGCTTTTTCAATTACTTGCTCTCATTATGCTTATGCTTCTTCTTCAGCTGATTCTTCTGTTATTTCTGCTGTTTTGGCTTATTCTTCTGATATTTCTTCTTTTTCGGCTTATTCATTTGTTATTTCTGATTTTTCATCTTATTCTTCCTATTCTAATTCTTGCTCTTATTGTTCTTCTCCTTCTTCTTGTTCTTGTAGTTCCACATTTCCTTCTTCTTCATCATCTTCTTCTGTTTCTTCTGTTTTTTTTTTTTGCTTTTGCAATTACTCCTCTGCTTTTTCTGCTTCTTCCTCAGCTGAATCTTCTGTTATTTCTGGTTTTTCGGCTGATTCTTCTGCTCTTTTTGCTTTTTCCCATTATTCTTCTGTTTCTTCTTGTTCATCTTGTTCTTCTAGTACTTCTTGTTCTTCCTTAGTTCTACATCTCCTTCTTCTACTTCTTCAACTTCTTCTGTTTCTTCTGAATTTTTTGCTCTTTCAAGTACTTCTTCTTCTGCTACTTCTTTTTCAGCTTATTCTGCTTTTATTTCTGCTTTTTCGACTCATTCTTCTGTTAGTTCTCCTTTCTTGTCTTATTCTTCTGTTTCTACTTCTTGTTTTTCTTGTTCTTTTAGTTCTTCTTGTTCTTCTTGTACTTCTACATCCCCGTCTTCTTCTTCATCATCTTTTGTTTCTTCTTCATTTTTTGCTTTTTCAAGTCCTTCTTCTTCTGCTTCTTCTGTTTCTTTTTCAGCTTATTCTTCTATTATTTCTGCTGTTTCGGCTTCTTCTCTTAGTTTTGCTTTTTCCTCTTATTCTTCCTATTCTACTTCTTGCTATTGATGTTCTTCTAGTTCTTCTTGTAGTTCTATATCTCCTTGTTCTTCTTCTTCATCTTCTCTTTCTTCTGTATTTTTTTATTTTTCAATTACTTGCTCTCATTCTGCTTCATCTGCTTCTTCTTCAGCTGAGTCTTCTGTTATTTTTGCTTTTTCGGCTTATTCTTCTGTTATTTTTGCTTTTTTGGCTTATTCTTCAGTTATTTCTGCTTTTTCCTCTTATTCTTCTGTTTCTTCTTCTTGTTCTTGCAATTCTTGTTGTTCTTCTTGTAGTTCTATATCTCCTTCTTCTTCTTCTTCATCTGCTTCTTCGGATTCTTCATCAGCTTCTTATTCTATATCAGCTTGTTATTCTGTTATTCTTGTTATTATTTTGTTATTCTTTTTCTTGTTCTTTTGTTCATCTATTTTTCCCTGTTCTTCTAGTAGTTCTACATCTCCTTCTTCTTCATATTCTTCTGCATTTTTGCTTTTTCAATTACTTCTTCTGCTTCCTCTGCTTCTTCCTCAGCTTAATCTACGGTTATTTCTGCTTTTTCGGCTTATTCTTCTGTAATTTCTGCGTTTTTGGCTTATTCTTTTTCTACTTCTTGTTCTTCCTGTTCTTTTAGTTATTCTTGTTCTTCCTGTAGTTCTACATCTCCTTCCTCTTCTTCTTCATCTTCTTCTGTTTCTTCTGCATTTTTTGCTTTTTCAATTACTTCTTATTCTTCTCCTTTTTCTGCTTCTTCCTCAGCTGCCTCTACTGTTATTTGTGCTTTATCGTCTTATTCTTCAGTTTCTAATTCTTGTTATTCTTGTTCTTTTAGTTCTTCTTGTTTTTCTTGTAGTTCTATATCTCCTTCTTCTTCTTTTTCATCTTCTTCTGTTTCTTCTGCATCTTTTGCTTTTTCAATTACTTCTTCTTCTCCGGCTTCTTCCTCAGCTGAATCTTCTGTGATTTCTGCATTTTTGCCTTTTTCTTCTGTTATTTCTGCTGTTTCGTCTTATTCTTCTGTTATTTCTGCTTTTTCGCCTTCTTCTTCTGTTATTTCTGCTTTCTCCTCTTATTCTTCTGTTTCTTCTTGTTCTTCTTGTTCTGCTAGTTCTTCTTGTTCTTCTTGTAGTTCTATATGTCCTTCTTCTTCTCCATCTTTTTCTGTTTCTTCTGAATATTTTCCTTTTTCAATTACTTCTTCTTCTTCTTCTTATTTTCAGCTTATGCTTCTGTAATTTCTGCTCTTTCGTCTTATTCTTCTGTTATTTCTGCTTTTTCGGCTTATTCTTCTGTTATTTCTGCTTTCTCCTCTTATTCTTCTGTTTCTTCTTGTTCTTCTTGTTCTGCTAGTTCTTCTTGTTCTTCTTGTAGTTCTATATCTCCTTCTTCTTCTCCATCTTTTTCTGTTTCTTCTGAATATTTTCCTTTTTCAATTACTTCTTCTTCTTCTTCTTATTTTCAGCTTATGCTTCTGTAATTTCTGCTCTTTCGGCTTATTCTTCTGTTATTTCTGCTTTTTCGGCTTATTCTTCTGTTTCTACTTTTTGTTCTTTTATTTCTTCTTGTTCTTCTTGTAGTTCTACATCTCCTTCTCCTTCTTCGTCGTCATCTTCTGTTTCTTCTGCATTTTTTTGCATTTTCAATTACTTCTTCTCCTGCTTCTTCCTCAGCTGATTCTTCTGTTATTTCTGCATTTTTGGCTTATTCTTCTATTATTTCTGCTGTTTCGTCTTATTCTCCTGTGATTTCTTCTTTTTCGGCTTTTTCTTCTGTTACTTCTGCTTTTTCCTCTTATTCTTCTGTTTCTACTTCTTGTTCTTTTTGTTCTTTTAGTTCTTCTTGTTCTTCTTGTACTTCTACATCTCTTTGTCAGCTTATTCTTCTATTATTTCTGCTGTTTCGGCTTTCTCTTCTGTTATTTCTTCTTTTTTGCCTTCTTATTCTTTTTCTACTTCTTGTTCTTCCTGTTCTTTTAGTTCTTTTTGTTCTTTGTAGTTCTACATCTCCTTCTTCTTCTTCTTCATCTGCTTCTTCTGCTTCTTCATTAGCTTATTCTGTTATTTCTGCTTTTTCGGCTTATTCTTCTGTTATTTCTGCTTTTTCAGCTTATTCTTCTCTTTCTACTTCTTGTTCTTCTTGTTCTTCTTGTAGTTCTACCTCTCCTTCTCCTTCTTCTCCATCTGCTTCTTCTGCTTCTTCATCAGCTTATTCTGTTATTCTGCTTTTTCAGCTTATTCTTCTGTTATTTCTGCTTTTTCGAATTCTTCTGTTATTTTTGCTTTTTCCTCTTATTCTTCTGTTTCTACTTCTTGTTCTTATTGTTCTTGTAGTTCTTCTTGTTTTAGTAATTCTACATCTCCTTCTTCTTCTTCTTCATCGTCTTCTGCTTCTGCATTTTTTGCTTTTTCAAGTTCATCTTCTTCTGCTTCTTTTTCAGCTTAATCTTCTTTTCCTTCTGCTGTTTCGGCTTATTCTTCTCTTATTTCCGCTTTTTAGGCTTATTCTTCTGTTTCTAATTCTAGTTCTTCTTGTTCTTCTAGTTCGTCTTTTTCTTCTTGTATTTCTACATCTCCATCTTCTTCTTCAACTTCTTCTGTTTCTTCTGCATTTTTTGCTTTTTCAATTAATTCTTCTTCTTATGCTGCTTCCTCCACTGTATCTTCTCTTATTTCAGCATTTTTGGCTGATTCTTCTGTTATTTCTGCTGTTTCATCTTATTCTTCTGTTATTTCTGCTTTTCGGCTTGTGCTTCTGTTATTTCTGCTTTCTCCTATTATTCTTTTTTTCATCTTGTTCTTCTAATTCTCCTTGTTCTTCTTGTAGTTCTACATCTCCTTCTTCTTCTTCTTCACATTCTGTTTCTTCTGCACAATTTGTTTTTTCAATTACTTCTACTTCTTTTGCGTCTTCTGCTTCTTCATCAGCTTATTCTTCTGTTATTTCTGCTCTTTCGGCTTCTTCTGTTATTTTTGCTTTTTCCTCTTATTCTTCTGTTTCTACTTCTTGTTCTCCTTGTTCTTTTAGTTCTTTTGTTCTTCTTGTAGTTCTATATGTTCTTCTTCTTCTTCATCTTCTGTGACTTCTTCATTTTTGGCTTTTTCAATTACTTGCTCTCATTATGCTTATGCTTCTTCTTCAGCTGATTCTTCTGTTATTTCTGCTGTTTTGGCTTATTCTTCTGATATTTCTTCTTTTTCGGCTTATTCATTTGTTATTTCTGATTTTTCATCTTATTCTTCCTATTCTAATTCTTGCTCTTATTGTTCTTCTCCTTCTTCTTGTTCTTGTAGTTCCACATTTCCTTCTTCTTCATCATCTTCTTCTGTTTCTTCTGTTTTTTTTTTTTTGCTTTTGCAATTACTCCTCTGCTTTTTCTGCTTCTTCCTCAGCTGAATCTTCTGTTATTTCTGGTTTTTCGGCTGATTCTTCTGCTCTTTTTGCTTTTTCCCATTATTCTTCTGTTTCTTCTTGTTCATCTTGTTCTTCTAGTACTTCTTGTTCTTCCTTAGTTCTACATCTCCTTCTTCTACTTCTTCAACTTCTTCTGTTTCTTCTGAATTTTTTGCTCTTTCAAGTACTTCTTCTTCTGCTGCTTCTTTTTCAGCTTATTCTGCTTTTATTTCTGCTTTTTCGACTCATTCTTCTGTTAGTTCTCCTTTCTTGTCTTATTCTTCTGTTTCTACTTCTTGTTTTTCTTGTTCTTTTAGTTCTTCTTGTTCTTCTTGTACTTCTACATCCCCGTCTTCTTCTTCATCATCTTTTGTTTCTTCTTCATTTTTTGCTTTTTCAAGTCCTTCTTCTTCTGCTTCTTCTGTTTCTTTTTCAGCTTATTCTTCTATTATTTCTGCTGTTTCGGCTTCTTCTCTTAGTTTTGCTTTTTCCTCTTATTCTTCCTATTCTACTTCTTGCTATTGATGTTCTTCTAGTTCTTCTTGTAGTTCTATATCTCCTTGTTCTTCTTCTTCATCTTCTCTTTCTTCTGTATTTTTTTATTTTTCAATTACTTGCTCTCATTCTGCTTCATCTGCTTCTTCTTCAGCTGAGTCTTCTGTTATTTTTGCTTTTTCGGCTTATTCTTCTGTTATTTTTGCTTTTTTGGCTTATTCTTCAGTTATTTCTGCTTTTTCCTCTTATTCTTCTGTTTCTTCTTCTTGTTCTTGCAATTCTTGTTGTTCTTCTTGTAGTTCTATATCTCCTTCTTCTTCTTCTTCATCTGCTTCTTCGGATTCTTCATCAGCTTCTTATTCTATATCAGCTTGTTATTCTGTTATTCTTGTTATTATTTTGTTATTCTTTTTCTTGTTCTTTTGTTCATCTATTTTTTCCTGTTCTTCTAGTAGTTCTACATCTCCTTCTTCTTCATATTCTTCTGCATTTTTGCTTTTTCAATTACTTCTTCTGCTTCCTCTGCTTCTTCCTCAGCTTAATCTACGGTTATTTCTGCTTTTTCGGCTTATTCTTCTGTTATTTCTGCGTTTTTGGCTTATTCTTTTTCTACTTCTTGTTCTTCCTGTTCTTTTAGTTATTCTTGTTCTTCCTGTAGTTCTACATCTCCTTCCTCTTCTTCTTCATCTTCTTCTGTTTCTTCTGCATTTTTTGCTTTTTCAATTACTTCTTATTCTTCTCCTTTTTCTGCTTCTTCCTCAGCTGCCTCTACTGTTATTTGTGCTTTATCGTCTTATTCTTCAGTTTCTAATTCTTGTTATTCTTGTTCTTTTAGTTCTTCTTGTTTTTCTTGTAGTTCTATATCTCCTTCTTCTTCTTTTTCATCTTCTTCTGTTTCTTCTGCATCTTTTGCTTTTTCAATTACTTCTTCTTCTCCGGCTTCTTCCTCAGCTGAATCTTCTGTGATTTCTGCATTTTTGCCTTTTTCTTCTGTTATTTCTGCTGTTTCGTCTTATTCTTCTGTTATTTCTGCTTTTTCGCCTTCTTCTTCTGTTATTTCTGCTTTCTCCTCTTATTCTTCTGTTTCTTCTTGTTCTTCTTGTTCTGCTAGTTCTTCTTGTTCTTCTTGTAGTTCTATATGTCCTTCTTCTTCTCCATCTTTTTCTGTTTCTTCTGAATATTTTCCTTTTTCAATTACTTCTTCTTCTTCTTCTTATTTTCAGCTTATGCTTCTGTAATTTCTGCTCTTTCGTCTTATTCTTCTGTTATTTCTGCTTTTTCGGCTTATTCTTCTGTTATTTCTGCTTTCTCCTCTTATTCTTCTGTTTCTTCTTGTTCTTCCTCTTCTGCTAGTTCTTCTTGTTCTTCTTGTAGTTCTATATCTCCTTCTTCTTCTCCATCTTTTTCTGTTTCTTCTGAATATTTTCCTTTTTCAATTACTTCTTCTTCTTCTTCTTATTTTCAGCTTATGCTTCTGTAATTTCTGCTCTTTCGGCTTATTCTTCTGTTATTTCTGCTTTTTCGGCTTATTCTTCTGTTTCCACTTTTTGTTCTTTTATTTCTTCTTGTTCTTCTTGTAGTTCTACATCTCCTTCTCCTTCTTCGTCGTCATCTTCTGTTTCTTCTGCATTTTTTTGCATTTTCAATTACTTCTTCTCCTGCTTCTTCCTCAGCTGATTCTTCTGTTATTTCTGTATTTTTGGCTTATTCTTCTATTATTTCTGCTGTTTCGTCTTATTCTCCTGTGATTTCTTCTTTTTCGGCTTTTTCTTCTGTTACTTCTGCTTTTTCCTCTTATTCTTCTGTTTCTACTTCTTGTTCTTTTTGTTCTTTTAGTTCTTCTTGTTCTTCTTGTACTTCTACATCTCTTTGTCAGCTTATTCTTCTATTATTTCTGCTGTTTCGGCTTTCTCTTCTGTTATTTCTTCTTTTTTGCCTTCTTATTCTTTTTCTACTTCTTGTTCTTCCTGTTCTTTTAGTTCTTTTTGTTCTTTGTAGTTCTACATCTCCTTCTTCTTCATCTGCTTCTTCTGCTTCTTCATTAGCTTATTCTGTTATTTCTGCTTTTTCGGCTTATTCTTCTGTTATTTCTGCTTTTTCAGCTTATTCTTCTCTTTCTACTTCTTGTTCTTCTTGTTCTTCTTGTAGTTCTACCTCTCCTTCTCCTTCTTCTCCATCTGCTTCTTCTGCTTCTTCATCAGCTTATTCTGTTATTCTGCTTTTTCAGCTTATTCTTCTGTTATTTCTGCTTTTTCGAATTCTTCTGTTATTTTTGCTTTTTCCTCTTATTCTTCTGTTTCTACTTCTTGTTCTTATTGTTCTTGTAGTTCTTCTTGTTTTAGTAATTCTACATCTCCTTCTTCTTCTTCTTCATCGTCTTCTGCTTCTGCATTTTTGCTTTTTCAAGTTCATCTTCTTCTGCTTCTTTTTCAGCTTAATCTTCTTTTCCTTCTGCTGTTTCGGCTTATTCTTCTCTTATTTCCGCTTTTTCGGCTTATTCTTCTGTTTCTAATTCTAGTTCTTCTTGTTCTTCTAGTTCGTCTTTTTCTTCTTGTATTTCTACATCTCCATCTTCTTCTTCAACTTCTTCTGTTTCTTCTGCATTTTTTGCTTTTTCAATTAATTCTTCTTCTTATGCTGCTTCCTCCACTGTATCTTCTCTTATTTCAGCATTTTTGGCTGATTCTTCTGTTATTTCTGCTGTTTCGTCTTATTCTTCTGTTATTTCTGCTTTTCGGCTTGTGCTTCTGTTATTTCTGCTTTCTCCTATTATTCTTTTTTTCATCTTGTTCTTCTAATTCTCCTTGTTCTTCTTGTAGTTCTACATCTCCTTCTTCTTCTTCTTCACATTCTGTTTCTTCTGCACAATTTGTTTTTTCAATTACTTCTACTTCTTTTGCGTCTTCTGCTTCTTCATCAGCTTATTCTTCTGTTATTTCTGCTCTTTCGGCTTCTTCTGTTATTTTTGCTTTTTCCTTATTCTTCTGTTTCTACTTCTTGTTCTCCTTGTTCTTTTAGTTCTTTTGTTCTTCTTGTAGTTCTATATGTTCTTCTTCTTCTTCATCTTCTGTGACTTCTTCATTTTTGGCTTTTTCAATTACTTGCTCTCATTATGCTTATGCTTCTTCTTCAGCTGATTCTTCTGTTATTTCTGCTGTTTTGGCTTATTCTTCTGATATTTCTTCTTTTTCGGCTTATTCATTTGTTATTTCTGATTTTTCATCTTATTCTTCCTATTCTAATTCTTGCTCTTATTGTTCTTCTCCTTCTTCTTGTTCTTGTAGTTCCACATTTCCTTCTTCTTCATCATCTTCTTCTGTTTCTTCTGTTTTTTTTTTTTGCTTTTGCAATTACTCCTCTGCTTTTTCTGCTTCTTCCTCAGCTGAATCTTCTGTTATTTCTGGTTTTTCGGCTGATTCTTCTGCTCTTTTTGCTTTTTCCCATTATTCTTCTGTTTCTTCTTGTTCATCTTGTTCTTCTAGTACTTCTTGTTCTTCCTTAGTTCTACATCTCCTTCTTCTACTTCTTCAACTTCTTCTGTTTCTTCTGAATTTTTTGCTCTTTCAAGTACTTCTTCTTCTGCTACTTCTTTTTCAGCTTATTCTGCTTTTATTTCTGCTTTTTCGACTCATTCTTCTGTTAGTTCTCCTTTCTTGTCTTATTCTTCTGTTTCTACTTCTTGTTTTTCTTGTTCTTTTAGTTCTTCTTGTTCTTCTTGTACTTCTACATCCCCGTCTTCTTCTTCATCATCTTTTGTTTCTTCTTCATTTTTTGCTTTTTCAAGTCCTTCTTCTTCTGCTTCTTCTGTTTCTTTTTCAGCTTATTCTTCTATTATTTCTGCTGTTTCGGCTTCTTCTCTTAGTTTTGCTTTTTCCTCTTATTCTTCCTATTCTACTTCTTGCTATTGATGTTCTTCTAGTTCTTCTTGTAGTTCTATATCTCCTTGTTCTTCTTCTTCATCTTCTCTTTCTTCTGTATTTTTTTATTTTTCAATTACTTGCTCTCATTCTGCTTCATCTGCTTCTTCTTCAGCTGAGTCTTCTGTTATTTTTGCTTTTTCGGCTTATTCTTCTGTTATTTTTGCTTTTTTGGCTTATTCTTCAGTTATTTCTGCTTTTTCCTCTTATTCTTCTGTTTCTTCTTCTTGTTCTTGCAATTCTTGTTGTTCTTCTTGTAGTTCTATATCTCCTTCTTCTTCTTCTTCATCTGCTTCTTCGGATTCTTCATCAGCTTCTTATTCTATATCAGCTTGTTATTCTGTTATTCTTGTTATTATTTTGTTATTCTTTTTCTTGTTCTTTTGTTCATCTATTTTTCCCTGTTCTTCTAGTAGTTCTACATCTCCTTCTTCTTCATATTCTTCTGCATTTTTGCTTTTTCAATTACTTCTTCTGCTTCCTCTGCTTCTTCCTCAGCTTAATCTACGGTTATTTCTGCTTTTTCAGCTTATTCTTCTGTAATTTCTGCGTTTTTGGCTTATTCTTTTTCTACTTCTTGTTCTTCCTGTTCTTTTAGTTATTCTTGTTCTTCCTGTAGTTCTACATCTCCTTCCTCTTCTTCTTCATCTTCTTCTGTTTCTTCTGCATTTTTTGCTTTTTCAATTACTTCTTATTCTTCTCCTTTTTCTGCTTCTTCCTCAGCTGCCTCTACTGTTATTTGTGCTTTATCGTCTTATTCTTCAGTTTCTAATTCTTGTTATTCTTGTTCTTTTAGTTCTTCTTGTTTTTCTTGTAGTTCTATATCTCCTTCTTCTTCTTTTTCATCTTCTTCTGTTTCTTCTGCATCTTTTGCTTTTTCAATTACTTCTTCTTCTCCGGCTTCTTCCTCAGCTGAATCTTCTGTGATTTCTGCATTTTTGCCTTTTTCTTCTGTTATTTCTGCTGTTTCGTCTTATTCTTCTGTTATTTCTGCTTTTTCGCCTTCTTCTTCTGTTATTTCTGCTTTCTCCTCTTATTCTTCTGTTTCTTCTTGTTCTTCTTGTTCTGCTAGTTCTTCTTGTTCTTCTTGTAGTTCTATATGTCCTTCTTCTTCTCCATCTTTTTCTGTTTCTTCTGAATATTTTCCTTTTTCAATTACTTCTTCTTCTTCTTCTTATTTTCAGCTTATGCTTCTGTAATTTCTGCTCTTTCGTCTTATTCTTCTGTTATTTCTGCTTTTTCGGCTTATTCTTCTGTTATTTCTGCTTTCTCCTCTTATTCTTCTGTTTCTTCTTGTTCTTCTTGTTCTGCTAGTTCTTCTTGTTCTTCTTGTAGTTCTATATCTCCTTCTTCTTCTCCATCTTTTTCTGTTTCTTCTGAATATTTTCCTTTTTCAATTACTTCTTCTTCTTCTTCTTATTTTCAGCTTATGCTTCTGTAATTTCTGCTCTTTCGGCTTATTCTTCTGTTATTTCTGCTTTTTCGGCTTATTCTTCTGTTTCCACTTTTTGTTCTTTTATTTCTTCTTGTTCTTCTTGTAGTTCTACATCTCCTTCTCCTTCTTCGTCGTCATCTTCTGTTTCTTCTGCATTTTTTTGCATTTTCAATTACTTCTTCTCCTGCTTCTTCCTCAGCTGATTCTTCTGTTATTTCTGTATTTTTGGCTTATTCTTCTATTATTTCTGCTGTTTCGTCTTATTCTCCTGTGATTTCTTCTTTTTCGGCTTTTTCTTCTGTTACTTCTGCTTTTTCCTCTTATTCTTCTGTTTCTACTTCTTGTTCTTTTTGTTCTTTTAGTTCTTCTTGTTCTTCTTGTACTTCTACATCTCTTTGTCAGCTTATTCTTCTATTATTTCTGCTGTTTCGGCTTTCTCTTCTGTTATTTCTTCTTTTTTGCCTTCTTATTCTTTTTCTACTTCTTGTTCTTCCTCTTCTTTTAGTTCTTTTTGTTCTTTGTAGTTCTACATCTCCTTCTTCTTCTTCTTCATCTGCTTCTTCTGCTTCTTCATTGGCTAATTCTGTTATTTCTGCTTTTTCGGCTTATTCTTCTGTTATTTCTGCTTTTTCAGCTTATTCTTCTCTTTCTACTTCTTGTTCTTCTTGTTCTTCTTGTAGTTCTACCTCTCCTTCTCCTTCTTCTCCATCTGCTTCTTCTGCTTCTTCATCAGCTTATTCTGTTATTCTGCTTTTTCAGCTTATTCTTCTGTTATTTCTGCTTTTTCGAATTCTTCTGTTATTTTTGCTTTTTCCTCTTATTCTTCTGTTTCTACTTCTTGTTCTTATTGTTCTTGTAGTTCTTCTTGTTTTAGTAATTCTACATCTCCTTCTTCTTCTTCTTCATCGTCTTCTGCTTCTGCATTTTTGCTTTTTCAAGTTCATCTTCTTCTGCTTCTTTTTCAGCTTAATCTTCTTTTCCTTCTGCTGTTTCGGCTTATTCTTCTCTTATTTCCGCTTTTTCGGCTTATTCTTCTGTTTCTAATTCTAGTTCTTCTTGTTCTTCTAGTTCGTCTTTTTCTTCTTGTATTTCTACATCTCCATCTTCTTCTTCAACTTCTTCTGTTTCTTCTGCATTTTTTGCTTTTTCAATTAATTCTTCTTCTTATGCTGCTTCCTCCACTGTATCTTCTCTTATTTCAGCATTTTTGGCTGATTCTTCTGTTATTTCTGCTGTTTCGTCTTATTCTTCTGTTATTTCTGCTTTTCGGCTTGTGCTTCTGTTATTTCTGCTTTCTCCTATTATTCTTTTTTTCATCTTGTTCTTCTAATTCTCCTTGTTCTTCTTGTAGTTCTACATCTCCTTCTTCTTCTTCTTCACATTCTGTTTCTTCTGCACAATTTGTTTTTTCAATTACTTCTACTTCTTTTGCGTCTTCTGCTTCTTCATCAGCTTATTCTTCTGTTATTTCTGCTCTTTCGGCTTCTTCTGTTATTTTTGCTTTTTCCTCTTATTCTTCTGTTTCTACTTCTTGTTCTCCTTGTTCTTTTAGTTCTTTTGTTCTTCTTGTAGTTCTATATGTTCTTCTTCTTCTTCATCTTCTGTGACTTCTTCATTTTTGGCTTTTTCAATTACTTGCTCTCATTATGCTTATGCTTCTTCTTCAGCTGATTCTTCTGTTATTTCTGCTGTTTTGGCTTATTCTTCTGATATTTCTTCTTTTTCGGCTTATTCATTTGTTATTTCTGATTTTTCATCTTATTCTTCCTATTCTAATTCTTGCTCTTATTGTTCTTCTCCTTCTTCTTGTTCTTGTAGTTCCACATTTCCTTCTTCTTCATCATCTTCTTCTGTTTCTTCTGTTTTTTTTTTTTGCTTTTGCAATTACTCCTCTGCTTTTTCTGCTTCTTCCTCAGCTGAATCTTCTGTTATTTCTGGTTTTTCGGCTGATTCTTCTGCTCTTTTTGCTTTTTCCCATTATTCTTCTGTTTCTTCTTGTTCATCTTGTTCTTCTAGTACTTCTTGTTCTTCCTTAGTTCTACATCTCCTTCTTCTACTTCTTCAACTTCTTCTGTTTCTTCTGAATTTTTTGCTCTTTCAAGTACTTCTTCTTCTGCTACTTCTTTTTCAGCTTATTCTGCTTTTATTTCTGCTTTTTCGACTCATTCTTCTGTTAGTTCTCCTTTCTTGTCTTATTCTTCTGTTTCTACTTCTTGTTTTTCTTGTTCTTTTAGTTCTTCTTGTTCTTCTTGTACTTCTACATCCCCGTCTTCTTCTTCATCATCTTTTGTTTCTTCTTCATTTTTTGCTTTTTCAAGTCCTTCTTCTTCTGCTTCTTCTGTTTCTTTTTCAGCTTATTCTTCTATTATTTCTGCTGTTTCGGCTTCTTCTCTTAGTTTTGCTTTTTCCTCTTATTCTTCCTATTCTACTTCTTGCTATTGATGTTCTTCTAGTTCTTCTTGTAGTTCTATATCTCCTTGTTCTTCTTCTTCATCTTCTCTTTCTTCTGTATTTTTTTATTTTTCAATTACTTGCTCTCATTCTGCTTCATCTGCTTCTTCTTCAGCTGAGTCTTCTGTTATTTTTGCTTTTTCGGCTTATTCTTCTGTTATTTTTGCTTTTTTGGCTTATTCTTCAGTTATTTCTGCTTTTTCCTCTTATTCTTCTGTTTCTTCTTCTTGTTCTTGCAATTCTTGTTGTTCTTCTTGTAGTTCTATATCTCCTTCTTCTTCTTCTTCATCTGCTTCTTCGGATTCTTCATCAGCTTCTTATTCTATATCAGCTTGTTATTCTGTTATTCTTGTTATTATTTTGTTATTCTTTTTCTTGTTCTTTTGTTCATCTATTTTTCCCTGTTCTTCTAGTAGTTCTACATCTCCTTCTTCTTCATATTCTTCTGCATTTTTGCTTTTTCAATTACTTCTTCTGCTTCCTCTGCTTCTTCCTCAGCTTAATCTACGGTTATTTCTGCTTTTTCAGCTTATTCTTCTGTAATTTCTGCGTTTTTGGCTTATTCTTTTTCTACTTCTTGTTCTTCCTGTTCTTTTAGTTATTCTTGTTCTTCCTGTAGTTCTACATCTCCTTCCTCTTCTTCTTCATCTTCTTCTGTTTCTTCTGCATTTTTTGCTTTTTCAATTACTTCTTATTCTTCTCCTTTTTCTGCTTCTTCCTCAGCTGCCTCTACTGTTATTTGTGCTTTATCGTCTTATTCTTCAGTTTCTAATTCTTGTTATTCTTGTTCTTTTAGTTCTTCTTGTTTTTCTTGTAGTTCTATATCTCCTTCTTCTTCTTTTTCATCTTCTTCTGTTTCTTCTGCATCTTTTGCTTTTTCAATTACTTCTTCTTCTCCGGCTTCTTCCTCAGCTGAATCTTCTGTGATTTCTGCATTTTTGCCTTTTTCTTCTGTTATTTCTGCTGTTTCGTCTTATTCTTCTGTTATTTCTGCTTTTTCGCCTTCTTCTTCTGTTATTTCTGCTTTCTCCTCTTATTCTTCTGTTTCTTCTTGTTCTTCTTGTTCTGCTAGTTCTTCTTGTTCTTCTTGTAGTTCTATATGTCCTTCTTCTTCTCCATCTTTTTCTGTTTCTTCTGAATATTTTCCTTTTTCAATTACTTCTTCTTCTTCTTCTTATTTTCAGCTTATGCTTCTGTAATTTCTGCTCTTTCGTCTTATTCTTCTGTTATTTCTGCTTTTTCGGCTTATTCTTCTGTTATTTCTGCTTTCTCCTCTTATTCTTCTGTTTCTTCTTGTTCTTCTTGTTCTGCTAGTTCTTCTTGTTCTTCTTGTAGTTCTATATCTCCTTCTTCTTCTCCATCTTTTTCTGTTTCTTCTGAATATTTTCCTTTTTCAATTACTTCTTCTTCTTCTTCTTATTTTCAGCTTATGCTTCTGTAATTTCTGCTCTTTCGGCTTATTCTTCTGTTATTTCTGCTTTTTCGGCTTATTCTTCTGTTTCCACTTTTTGTTCTTTTATTTCTTCTTGTTCTTCTTGTAGTTCTACATCTCCTTCTCCTTCTTCGTCGTCATCTTCTGTTTCTTCTGCATTTTTTTGCATTTTCAATTACTTCTTCTCCTGCTTCTTCCTCAGCTGATTCTTCTGTTATTTCTGTATTTTTGGCTTATTCTTCTATTATTTCTGCTGTTTCGTCTTATTCTCCTGTGATTTCTTCTTTTTCGGCTTTTTCTTCTGTTACTTCTGCTTTTTCCTCTTATTCTTCTGTTTCTACTTCTTGTTCTTTTTGTTCTTTTAGTTCTTCTTGTTCTTCTTGTACTTCTACATCTCTTTGTCAGCTTATTCTTCTATTATTTCTGCTGTTTCGGCTTTCTCTTCTGTTATTTCTTCTTTTTTGCCTTCTTATTCTTTTTCTACTTCTTGTTCTTCCTCTTCTTTTAGTTCTTTTTGTTCTTTGTAGTTCTACATCTCCTTCTTCTTCTTCTTCATCTGCTTCTTCTGCTTCTTCATTAGCTTATTCTGTTATTTCTGCTTTTTCGGCTTATTCTTCTGTTATTTCTGCTTTTTCAGCTTATTCTTCTCTTTCTACTTCTTGTTCTTCTTGTTCTTCTTGTAGTTCTACCTCTCCTTCTCCTTCTTCTCCATCTGCTTCTTCTGCTTCTTCATCAGCTTATTCTGTTATTCTGCTTTTTCAGCTTATTCTTCTGTTATTTCTGCTTTTTCGAATTCTTCTGTTATTTTTGCTTTTTCCTCTTATTCTTCTGTTTCTACTTCTTGTTCTTATTGTTCTTGTAGTTCTTCTTGTTTTAGTAATTCTACATCTCCTTCTTCTTCTTCTTCATCGTCTTCTGCTTCTGCATTTTTGCTTTTTCAAGTTCATCTTCTTCTGCTTCTTTTTCAGCTTAATCTTCTTTTCCTTCTGCTGTTTCGGCTTATTCTTCTCTTATTTCCGCTTTTTCGGCTTATTCTTCTGTTTCTAATTCTAGTTCTTCTTGTTCTTCTAGTTCGTCTTTTTCTTCTTGTATTTCTACATCTCCATCTTCTTCTTCAACTTCTTCTGTTTCTTCTGCATTTTTTGCTTTTTCAATTAATTCTTCTTCTTATGCTGCTTCCTCCACTGTATCTTCTCTTATTTCAGCATTTTTGGCTGATTCTTCTGTTATTTCTGCTGTTTCGTCTTATTCTTCTGTTATTTCTGCTTTTCGGCTTGTGCTTCTGTTATTTCTGCTTTCTCCTATTATTCTTTTTTTCATCTTGTTCTTCTAATTCTCCTTGTTCTTCTTGTAGTTCTACATCTCCTTCTTCTTCTTCTTCACATTCTGTTTCTTCTGCACAATTTGTTTTTTCAATTACTTCTACTTCTTTTGCGTCTTCTGCTTCTTCATCAGCTTATTCTTCTGTTATTTCTGCTCTTTCGGCTTCTTCTGTTATTTTTGCTTTTTCCTCTTATTCTTCTGTTTCTACTTCTTGTTCTCCTTGTTCTTTTAGTTCTTTTGTTCTTCTTGTAGTTCTATATGTTCTTCTTCTTCTTCATCTTCTGTGACTTCTTCATTTTTGGCTTTTTCAATTACTTGCTCTCATTATGCTTATGCTTCTTCTTCAGCTGATTCTTCTGTTATTTCTGCTGTTTTGGCTTATTCTTCTGATATTTCTTCTTTTTCGGCTTATTCATTTGTTATTTCTGATTTTTCATCTTATTCTTCCTATTCTAATTCTTGCTCTTATTGTTCTTCTCCTTCTTCTTGTTCTTGTAGTTCCACATTTCCTTCTTCTTCATCATCTTCTTCTGTTTCTTCTGTTTTTTTTTTTTGCTTTTGCAATTACTCCTCTGCTTTTTCTGCTTCTTCCTCAGCTGAATCTTCTGTTATTTCTGGTTTTTCGGCTGATTCTTCTGCTCTTTTTGCTTTTTCCCATTATTCTTCTGTTTCTTCTTGTTCATCTTGTTCTTCTAGTACTTCTTGTTCTTCCTTAGTTCTACATCTCCTTCTTCTACTTCTTCAACTTCTTCTGTTTCTTCTGAATTTTTTGCTCTTTCAAGTACTTCTTCTTCTGCTACTTCTTTTTCAGCTTATTCTGCTTTTATTTCTGCTTTTTCGACTCATTCTTCTGTTAGTTCTCCTTTCTTGTCTTATTCTTCTGTTTCTACTTCTTGTTTTTCTTGTTCTTTTAGTTCTTCTTGTTCTTCTTGTACTTCTACATCCCCGTCTTCTTCTTCATCATCTTTTGTTTCTTCTTCATTTTTTGCTTTTTCAAGTCCTTCTTCTTCTGCTTCTTCTGTTTCTTTTTCAGCTTATTCTTCTATTATTTCTGCTGTTTCGGCTTCTTCTCTTAGTTTTGCTTTTTCCTCTTATTCTTCCTATTCTACTTCTTGCTATTGATGTTCTTCTAGTTCTTCTTGTAGTTCTATATCTCCTTGTTCTTCTTCTTCATCTTCTCTTTCTTCTGTATTTTTTTATTTTTCAATTACTTGCTCTCATTCTGCTTCATCTGCTTCTTCTTCAGCTGAGTCTTCTGTTATTTTTGCTTTTTCGGCTTATTCTTCTGTTATTTTTGCTTTTTTGGCTTATTCTTCAGTTATTTCTGCTTTTTCCTCTTATTCTTCTGTTTCTTCTTCTTGTTCTTGCAATTCTTGTTGTTCTTCTTGTAGTTCTATATCTCCTTCTTCTTCTTCATCTGCTTCTTCGGATTCTTCATCAGCTTCTTATTCTATATCAGCTTGTTATTCTGTTATTCTTGTTATTATTTTGTTATTCTTTTTCTTGTTCTTTTGTTCATCTATTTTTCCCTGTTCTTCTAGTAGTTCTACATCTCCTTCTTCTTCATATTCTTCTGCATTTTTGCTTTTTCAATTACTTCTTCTGCTTCCTCTGCTTCTTCCTCAGCTTAATCTACGGTTATTTCTGCTTTTTCGGCTTATTCTTCTGTAATTTCTGCGTTTTTGGCTTATTCTTTTTCTACTTCTTGTTCTTCCTGTTCTTTTAGTTATTCTTGTTCTTCCTGTAGTTCTACATCTCCTTCCTCTTCTTCTTCATCTTCTTCTGTTTCTTCTGCATTTTTTGCTTTTTCAATTACTTCTTATTCTTCTCCTTTTTCTGCTTCTTCCTCAGCTGCCTCTACTGTTATTTGTGCTTTATCGTCTTATTCTTCAGTTTCTAATTCTTGTTATTCTTGTTCTTTTAGTTCTTCTTGTTTTTCTTGTAGTTCTATATCTCCTTCTTCTTCTTTTTCATCTTCTTCTGTTTCTTCTGCATCTTTTGCTTTTTCAATTACTTCTTCTTCTCCGGCTTCTTCCTCAGCTGAATCTTCTGTGATTTCTGCATTTTTGCCTTTTTCTTCTGTTATTTCTGCTGTTTCGTCTTATTCTTCTGTTATTTCTGCTTTTTCGCCTTCTTCTTCTGTTATTTCTGCTTTCTCCTCTTATTCTTCTGTTTCTTCTTGTTCTTCTTGTTCTGCTAGTTCTTCTTGTTCTTCTTGTAGTTCTATATGTCCTTCTTCTTCTCCATCTTTTTCTGTTTCTTCTGAATATTTTCCTTTTTCAATTACTTCTTCTTCTTCTTCTTATTTTCAGCTTATGCTTCTGTAATTTCTGCTCTTTCGTCTTATTCTTCTGTTATTTCTGCTTTTTCGGCTTATTCTTCTGTTATTTCTGCTTTCTCCTCTTATTCTTCTGTTTCTTCTTGTTCTTCCTCTTCTGCTAGTTCTTCTTGTTCTTCTTGTAGTTCTATATCTCCTTCTTCTTCTCCATCTTTTTCTGTTTCTTCTGAATATTTTCCTTTTTCAATTACTTCTTCTTCTTCTTCTTATTTTCAGCTTATGCTTCTGTAATTTCTGCTCTTTCGGCTTATTCTTCTGTTATTTCTGCTTTTTCGGCTTATTCTTCTGTTTCTACTTTTTGTTCTTTTATTTCTTCTTGTTCTTCTTGTAGTTCTACATCTCCTTCTCCTTCTTCGTCGTCATCTTCTGTTTCTTCTGCATTTTTTTGCATTTTCAATTACTTCTTCTCCTGCTTCTTCCTCAGCTGATTCTTCTGTTATTTCTGTATTTTTGGCTTATTCTTCTATTATTTCTGCTGTTTCGTCTTATTCTCCTGTGATTTCTTCTTTTTCGGCTTTTTCTTCTGTTACTTCTGCTTTTTCCTCTTATTCTTCTGTTTCTACTTCTTGTTCTTTTTGTTCTTTTAGTTCTTCTTGTTCTTCTTGTACTTCTACATCTCTTTGTCAGCTTATTCTTCTATTATTTCTGCTGTTTCGGCTTTCTCTTCTGTTATTTCTTCTTTTTTGCCTTCTTATTCTTTTTCTACTTCTTGTTCTTCCTGTTCTTTTAGTTCTTTTTGTTCTTTGTAGTTCTACATCTCCTTCTTCTTCTTCTTCATCTGCTTCTTCTGCTTCTTCATTAGCTTATTCTGTTATTTCTGCTTTTTCGGCTTATTCTTCTGTTATTTCTGCTTTTTCAGCTTATTCTTCTCTTTCTACTTCTTGTTCTTCTTGTTCTTCTTGTAGTTCTACCTCTCCTTCTCCTTCTTCTCCATCTGCTTCTTCTGCTTCTTCATCAGCTTATTCTGTTATTCTGCTTTTTCAGCTTATTCTTCTGTTATTTCTGCTTTTTCGAATTCTTCTGTTATTTTTGCTTTTTCCTCTTATTCTTCTGTTTCTACTTCTTGTTCTTATTGTTCTTGTAGTTCTTCTTGTTTTAGTAATTCTACATCTCCTTCTTCTTCTTCTTCATCGTCTTCTGCTTCTGCATTTTTGCTTTTTCAAGTTCATCTTCTTCTGCTTCTTTTTCAGCTTAATCTTCTTTTCCTTCTGCTGTTTCGGCTTATTCTTCTCTTATTTCCGCTTTTTCGGCTTATTCTTCTGTTTCTAATTCTAGTTCTTCTTGTTCTTCTAGTTCGTCTTTTTCTTCTTGTATTTCTACATCTCCATCTTCTTCTTCAACTTCTTCTGTTTCTTCTGCATTTTTTGCTTTTTCAATTAATTCTTCTTCTTATGCTGCTTCCTCCACTGTATCTTCTCTTATTTCAGCATTTTTGGCTGATTCTTCTGTTATTTCTGCTGTTTCGTCTTATTCTTCTGTTATTTCTGCTTTTCGGCTTGTGCTTCTGTTATTTCTGCTTTCTCCTATTATTCTTTTTTTCATCTTGTTCTTCTAATTCTCCTTGTTCTTCTTGTAGTTCTACATCTCCTTCTTCTTCTTCTTCACATTCTGTTTCTTCTGCACAATTTGTTTTTTCAATTACTTCTACTTCTTTTGCGTCTTCTGCTTCTTCATCAGCTTATTCTTCTGTTATTTCTGCTCTTTCGGCTTCTTCTGTTATTTTTGCTTTTTCCTCTTATTCTTCTGTTTCTACTTCTTGTTCTCCTTGTTCTTTTAGTTCTTTTGTTCTTCTTGTAGTTCTATATGTTCTTCTTCTTCTTCATCTTCTGTGACTTCTTCATTTTTGGCTTTTTCAATTACTTGCTCTCATTATGCTTATGCTTCTTCTTCAGCTGATTCTTCTGTTATTTCTGCTGTTTTGGCTTATTCTTCTGATATTTCTTCTTTTTCGGCTTATTCATTTGTTATTTCTGATTTTTCATCTTATTCTTCCTATTCTAATTCTTGCTCTTATTGTTCTTCTCCTTCTTCTTGTTCTTGTAGTTCCACATTTCCTTCTTCTTCATCATCTTCTTCTGTTTCTTCTGTTTTTTTTTTTTTGCTTTTGCAATTACTCCTCTGCTTTTTCTGCTTCTTCCTCAGCTGAATCTTCTGTTATTTCTGGTTTTTCGGCTGATTCTTCTGCTCTTTTTGCTTTTTCCCATTATTCTTCTGTTTCTTCTTGTTCATCTTGTTCTTCTAGTACTTCTTGTTCTTCCTTAGTTCCACATCTCCTTCTTCTACTTCTTCAACTTCTTCTGTTTCTTCTGAATTTTTTGCTCTTTCAAGTACTTCTTCTTCTGCTGCTTCTTTTTCAGCTTATTCTGCTTTTATTTCTGCTTTTTCGACTCATTCTTCTGTTAGTTCTCCTTTCTTGTCTTATTCTTCTGTTTCTACTTCTTATTTTTCTTGTTCTTTTAGTTCTTCTTGTTCTTCTTGTACTTCTACATCCCCGTCTTCTTCTTCTTCATCTTCTGTTTCTTCTTCATTTTTTGCTTTTTCAAGTCCTTCTTCTTCTGCTTCTTCTGTTTCTTTTTCAGCTTATTCTTCTATTATTTCTGCTGTTTCGGCTTCTTCTCTTAGTTTTGCTTTTTCCTCTTATTCTTCCTATTCTACTTCTTGCTATTGATGTTCTTCTAGTTCTTCTTGTAGTTCTATATCTCCTTGTTCTTCTTCTTCATCTTCTCTTTCTTCTGTATTTTTTTATTTTTCAATTACTTGCTCTCATTCTGCTTCATCTGCTTCTTCTTCAGCTGAGTCTTCTGTTATTTTTGCTTTTTCGGCTTATTCTTCTGTTATTTTTGCTTTTTTGGCTTATTCTTCAGTTATTTCTGCTTTGTCCTCTTATTCTTCTGTTTCTTCTTCTTGTTCTTGCAATTCTTGTTGTTCTTCTTGTAGTTCTATATCTCCTTCTTCTTCTTCTTCATCTGCTTCTTCGGATTCTTCATCAGCTTGTTATTCTATATCAGCTTGTTATTCTGTTATTCTTGTTATTATTTTGTTATTCTTTTTCTTGTTCTTTTGTTCATCTATTTTTTCCTGTTCTTCTAGTAGTTCTACATCTCCTTCTTCTTCATATTCTTCTGCATTTTTGCTTTTTCAATTACTTCTTCTGCTTCCTCTGCTTCTTCCTCAGCTTAATCTACGGTTATTTCTGCTTTTTCGGCTTATTCTTCTGTTATTTCTGCGTTTTTGGCTTATTCTTTTTCTACTTCTTGTTCTTCCTGTTCTTTTAGTTATTCTTGTTCTTCCTGTAGTTCTACATCTCCTTCCTCTTCTTCTTCATCTTCTTCTGTTTCTTCTGCATTTTTTGCTTTTTCAATTACTTCTTATTCTTCTCCTTTTTCTGCTTCTTCCTCAGCTGCCTCTACTGTTATTTGTGCTTTATCGTCTTATTCTTCAGTTTCTAATTCTTGTTATTCTTGTTCTTTTAGTTCTTCTTGTTTTTCTTGTAGTTCTATATCTCCTTCTTCTTCTTTTTCATCTTCTTCTGTTTCTTCTGCATCTTTTGCTTTTTCAATTACTTCTTCTTCTCCGGCTTCTTCCTCAGCTGAATCTTCTGTGATTTCTGCATTTTTGCCTTTTTCTTCTGTTATTTCTGCTGTTTCGTCTTATTCTTCTGTTATTTCTGCTTTTTCGCCTTCTTCTTCTGTTATTTCTGCTTTCTCTTCTTATTCTTCTGTTTCTTCTTGTTCTTCTTGTTCTGCTAGTTCTTCTTGTTCTTCTTGTAGTTCTATATCTCCTTCTTCTTCTCCATCTTTTTCTGTTTCTTCTGAATATTTTCCTTTTTCAATTACTTCTTCTTCTTCTTCTTATTTTCAGCTTATGCTTCTGTACTTTCTGCTCTTTCGGCTTATTCTTCTGTTATTTCTGCTTTTTCGGCTTATTCTTCTGTTTCTACTTTTTGTTCTTTTATTTCTTCTTGTTCTTCTTGTAGTTCTACATCTCCTTCTCCTTCTTCGTCGTCATCTTCTGTTTCTTCTGCATTTTTTTGCATTTTCAATTACTTCTTCTCCTGCTTCTTCCTCAGCTGATTCTTCTGTTATTTCTGCATTTTTGGCTTATTCTTCTATTATTTCTGCTGTTTCGTCTTATTCTCCTGTTATTTCTTCTTTTTCGGCTTTTTCTTCTGTTATTTCTGCTTTTTCCTCTTATTCTTCTGTTTCTACTTCTTGTTCTTTTTGTTCTTTTAGTTCTTCTTTTTCTTCTTGTACTTCTACATCTCTTTGTCAGCTTATTCTTCTATTATTTCTGCTGTTTCGGCTTTCTCTTCTGTTATTTCTTCTTTTTTGCCTTCTTATTCTTTTTCTACTTCTTGTTCTTCCTGTTCTTTTAGTTCTTTTTGTTCTTTGTAGTTCTACATCTCCTTCTTCTTCTTCTTCATCTGCTTCTTCTGCTTCTTCATTAGCTTATTCTGTTATTTCTGCTTTTTCGGCTTATTCTTCTGTTATTTCTGCTTTTTCGGCTTATTCTTCTGTTATTTCTGCTTTTTCAGCTTATTCTTCTCTTTCTACTTCTTGTTCTTCTTGTTCTTCTTGTAGTTCTACCTCTCCTTCTCCTTCTTCTCCATCTGCTTCTTCTGCTTCTTCATCAGCTTATTCTGTTATTCTGCTTTTTCAGCTTATTCTTCTGTTATTTCTGCTTTTTCGAATTCTTCTGTTATTTTTGCTTTTTCCTCTTATTCTTCTGTTTCTACTTCTTGTTCTTATTGTTCTTGTAGTTCTTCTTGTTTTAGTAATTCTACATCTCCTTCTTCTTCTTCTTCATCGTCTTCTGCTTCTGCATTTTTGCTTTTTCAAGTTCATCTTCTTCTGCTTCTTTTTCAGCTTAATCTTCTTTTCCTTCTGCTGTTTCGGCTTATTCTTCTCTTATTTCCGCTTTTTAGGCTTATTCTTCTGTTTCTAATTCTAGTTCTTCTTGTTCTTCTAGTTCGTCTTTTTCTTCTTGTATTTCTACATCTCCATCTTCTTCTTCAACTTCTTCTGTTTCTTCTGCATTTTTTGCTTTTTCAATTAATTC